>NC_080165.1:113974955-114054716 GCF_950295315.1 Erinaceus europaeus | reverse complement strand
CTTTCAGCATCATTTTGACAATTTATAGTTGAGCTATAATATTTCACTGTGGTTCCTCTTTGTTCTTTCTTTCTTTCTCTCCTACTAACCTGGAAATCCTGCTCTTACTTGGAATTCCCAGGTTTAAATTAGTTTTGTGTGTGTGTGTGTGTGTGTGTGTGTGTGTGTGTGTGTGTGTGTGTAGAGTCGGCCAGGTGTTGTCTTCAAACTGCCATCTGGACTCCGCCCTTGAAATACCTCCTTTTAATAGAATTTGATTTATATAAATCTCAATCACATTTCATGGACCTGTTTGTAATTATTTCAAGAAGTGATACTCTGTATTTACCTAAAAGTGGTGCTATTAAGTTAAGCTAGGAGAGATCCTTTGTCAAAGGAGATTAAAGAAGTAAGCTTTGTCAGTTGTTCTTTGAAATTTCATTTGTTCTTTTAACCAATCCAGAACATTGACTAAAAGAGAGCCAAAACAGTGGCATTTCTGTTTCATGTATCCTGGCACATAAAACCCCATAACATTATTAGTGCTGGGAGAAAAAAAAAATCTGTATTAAAGATAGAAAATAGCCATTCTACAAATTGGAGACAGGGATACCCATAGTCTTAAGATGAGATTGTTGAATGGTCTTCACAGTGAATTTTCTGAATTCTTTTTTTAATAAGTTCTCGAGTTTTGGATATTCTTGGAGTTCCTTTGTAGCTATTCTTTCTGTAGATTCAGCCTTAGTAATATTTTGAACAGTTGAATATTTCCTCTGTGCATTAGTATGGTTGCTGTTGTGGAATCAGCACATGACTCTGTGGTTACAGTGTTGTATTTCCTTTCTGTTTGTATATTATGAGGGAGGAAGAAAGGTGGTATTATCAATGAAGTAATATGACTGCATTGATACCTGAGAAACATGGGTTCACCCCACAGATTTCTGTGGACTTGTTGTATAGAAAGAAATTGGTAGTGTGTGTGTGTGTGTGTGTGTGTGTGTGTGTGTGTGTGTGTGTGTGTGTGTGTGTTTCCGAGTACTTGAAGGAGCAGAGCTTACTTTCCCAGTCACTATCCTGGCAAAACTTCCTGGAACAAGGTAAAACCACATGACTTCATCCTCAGTTCTTAGGTTAATTCTTTGCCATATTCATGTCTTTTTGATCAATCTGAGAGCTGATTCCCCTGAGATCAGCACAAGCGCCCAGAGTCTCAGCTGTACTGAATCACTGTGTTTTTACTGCATATCTGGCAAGATGGTACTAACAGCCAGCAAGCGTGATAGCGTGATATCTTTTGTACTGGGACTCTCTTCTGCTCCCCATTTCTGTCTCCTGGCTATACATGTAGACATCCTCCTCTGACTGTGTAGTCTCTTCAGAAGTCTGAGCCATAATTTAATGAGATTGGTATGTCTTTTTGGTAAATTTTAGTTGTCTTGGTGAGCCACTAAGCTATTGTTGCTAATTTATGGCAGCACCTATGGAAGTCCCCAGTTAGGCAGGATTTAAACAATCCCAAACAATAAGATATACCCATGTTCAAACTGCTTACAACCAAAGATAGCAACAACAAAATTAATTAAATAAATAAAAATCTTAGGGCTAGTGAGATAATTTACTTGGTTAGTATGACTCCTTTGTCATGTACATGACCCAGGTTTGAGCTTGGGTCCCAGTATAGTAAAAGATCCAGTGCTGTGGTACATTTTCTTTTCTCTATTATCTCTCTCTTTTTAGTTTTTTATTACCTTTATTTATTTACTATATAGAGACAGCCAGAAATCAAGAGGGATGGGAAAACAGAAAGAGAGACACCTGTAGCATTCATTGCTTGACTACTCGTAAAGCTTCCCCACTGCAGGTGGGGACTGGGGGCTTGAACCTGGGTCCTTTTGTATTGTAATTTGTGCTCAACCAGGTGTGTTACCACCTAGTCCCCTCCTCTCTATCTGAAAAAGTTGACTTGTAACAGTGAGACTGGCAAAAGCAAACAAGCAAGGGAGGGAGGGAGAGAGGCAGAAAGGGAAAAATCTTAAAGTAAGACAGAAAAAGGAAACATAATACCCAGAAGAATAAAAGTGAGAAATATAGTGGACTGTTTGTCCAAAACCATGCACACTGTAAAACAATGGAACATTTATTTAAACTACTGAATAAAAGAAAAATTGTGACCCCAAATCCTATATCCTGTGGAAATAGCTTTTAAACATAGAGAAAAAATAAGGAAAATTTAAGACAAATGAAAGATAATGTGAAGAATTTTGAGAAATTCTCTAGGTCAAGATTTTGTGACTTACTGTATTTGGAATTTATAGAAGGATCTAGTTCTTTTTTGTATGGCATTTTCAAGAATAAGTTGATACTACTTTTACTCTATAGTAAAATTCTCTCTAAAAGTTTATCCTCTTTCTCCCCTCCACTTTATTTGCATCCTTTTCTGGACTTTAAGCCTTTTTTCTTTCTAAACTAAGATTATCATCTCAATCAATATTTTGGGTTTTTAATGTATTTAACATGAATACATTATAACACAAATATTGTTATTGTTCATATTATGAATTTATGCTTTTCTCAGATAACATTAAAGTTTTGCAGAGGAAATGAGGATCAGTTTCTTGGTGTGTGTATTTTTTTCTTACTCATTTTATCTCAGCTTTCTGTTGCTTTATAACTACCTTACAGCTTAGTGGTATAAGCAATAATTTTTTAATTTATTTTTTATTTATTTCCTTTGTTGCCCTTGTTGTTTTATTGTTGTAGTTATTATTGTTGTTGTCGTTGTTGCATAGGACAGAGAGAAATGGAGAGAGGAAGGGAAGACAGAGAGGAGGAGAGAAAGATAGACACCTGCAGACCTGCTTCACCGCCTGTGAAGCGACTCCCCTGCAGGTGGGGAGCCGGGGCTCGAACCGGGATCCTTAATGCTGGTCCTTGTGCTTTGCGCCACCTGCGCTTAACCCGCTGCGCTACAGCCCGACTCCCTATAAGCAATAATTTTATTCACACATAATTCTGAGCCATTTGGGTGGGGTTAATCAAACTGTTCTTCTTTTTGTCTCATGTGGAGTCACTCAAGTGGCTTCATCAAATGCTATTTCTACTAGGTGTACTAAGAGGGCTCCACCTACATGTCTAGAGTATGGTTCCGTGTCTCCATTTTAGCACTTGTAGGTTTCTAAGAAGATAAGGATTAAAACTGCAAGACATCTTCAGGACTAGACTTGGAAATCACCTAACATCTCTTCTGTAGCTATGTAAGTTGTGAAGTCAACCCAGATTCAAAAAAATAAGAAAGAAATGCCACTTGTTGATGAGAATAGCTCCAAAAAATAATAAGTAATAATAATAATAGTCGTTTATAATCTATGACACTGGTCATTTGGATCATTTGCTAGTATGATGGACAGTTTAACTTATATTTACAGATTTAATTTATGCTTTATTGTCACAATATTTCTCTCAGTTACTTATTGTATGTTAAGTTAGTTTCTCCCTTTGTTCATAATTTATTCTCTTATTACCTTTCTTTTGCCTATTATGAAGTATATTTTCATCTTCTGTGAAAAACCTGTTATTTCTTGTGGTGATCTTAACAGTTGTGGAGCTTTGCTAGCTCATTAGGTTAGGGCTTCTGTGTCTTAATATAGTCTCCTTTTTAAAAGAGACATATCTGAGTACTTGTATTTGTCATTCCTTTTCTTTTTAGCTTTTACATTCTTACAGATCTGAAACATGAGATCCAAAGGCATTCTTATATCATACCTCCTTTCTTCCTGACAGAATGTAAGATCTTTCTTTAGAGGTTTAAAACTTGACAAATAAGTATCAGGGCTCATTCTTCAAGGACAATTGCTGAGAAATACTCTGTGCCCTCTCATTAACCAGACTGAAGTTATCTTTTACTTTTAAAAAATGTTCCTTTGATTTTACCCCTCTTTGATCATGATTTGAATAGTATTGACATTTTCTCTTTTCTCTCTTACCCTTTACCTTTTCTAAATTGAATACCTTTTTTCTGTTGTTAGACTTGTATTCTAGACCCATAATATACCCATTTATGTAATGGGATTTTTCCATATTCATGCATTTTTAGAATTTCTGACATTGTGTTCTGTACTATTACCTCTGTTCTTTTGAAAACTTATCAATAGTTCAGTGTTTATAAAGTTGGAATAGGTTTATAGACCTTTACACATTCTTTTTAGGAGATAGATGTTTCTTTTTATCTCTTTTAAAGTAAACATTATTAATTTATTCCAAGATATCATTTCTCTATATTGGATAAAGTTTACCTTGTAATAAAATTGAGAAATTATTTTTAGAAGAAAAAAGATTCCCCATGGTACTGCCAGTTCAAAAAGCTCTCTATGATACCACGTGAACCTATTTATTTGCTTCAGTCCTTTTTAAAGAAAGTTTTCATTGAAATGTATAATATCCCTTTGGAAACTACATCTGTTTTAGTGTACAGCTTAATAAGTTATCAAAAGTTATCACACCTGTGTAAATTACTAGCAGGTAAAGATACTACTAAAGATACATTTAACATTCTAGAAGTCTTCTCATGCCTTCTCTCAAATTGTACACCCTTCATCTTTGTATTTACTTTGTTTTTGTTTGGTTTTGGTTAGAGGCAAAAACTTGGAAGCAACCTTTTGTTAGTTTTGTTTCGTAAGCTTTTTATATATTTTGGTTATTAGCCTCTGGTCTAATACATGGCCTTTAAAATCTTTTCCCATTCTATAAGGAGTCTCTTGTTTGGGAGGTAGTGTCTTTTTCTGTGTAGAAACTTTTCAATTTGATGGAAAGTCAAATTATTTCAAAAATATGCCTAAAGAACTAGTCTAAGTCAGAACTAAATCTAAAAATCCTCTAATGAAACATAATTATATATACATATATATATTTATAATTTCTTCTACCCTGTTTTAAAGAAACAGTCTTTCTATTTCCTACATGTCCCTATTATAGACAGACTAGAATGTTCTTGTTTCTCAACTTTTGTCTATGAATGAAATCATCCCCTATTCATCCTTCTCCTTCTGGCTTATCTCATTTAACATACTTCCTTCAACCTCCATCCAAGATGAGGTGAAGAAGGTGACATCATCATTCTTAATAGCTGAGTTATATATATATATATATATGTCACCGCTTTATCTACTCATCTGTTCTTTTTTTTTTATTTATTTATTCCCTTTTGTTGCCCTTGTTGTTTTTATTGTTGTAGTTATTATTGTTGTTGTCATTGTTGGATAGGACAGAGAGAAATGGAGAGAGGAGGGGAAGACAGAGAGGAGGAGAGAAAGATAGACACCTGCAGACCTGCTTCACCGCCTGTGAAGCGACTCCCCTGCAGCCGGGGTTCGAACCGGGATCCTTATACTGGTCCTTGTGTACTCATCTGTTCTTTGACATCCAGGTTGCTTCCAAGTTTGGACTATTACAAATTGTACCACTATGAACATAGGTATACACAGATCTCCTTTGGATCTCTTCTTTGGTGAATTCTCTGTTCATATATCCTCTCCCCACGTTTGGCTTTTAGATAGATCATTTGATGGGAAATACAAAGTAGATCTTGGACTACACCAAAACAAAGGACTCTGCAAGGGGAGTATGGGAAACCTTTCATGTCCTGGTGCATGATAGTGGATGAGGACCTAGGCTGGGAGTTTGTTTTCCAAAAATTGAGAAATTTTACATATGTGTCAACAACTGTATTTACTGAAAAGCATTAATCCCCCCAATAAAGAAACGTATCATTTTTTTAAAATTCAGCTCATGTGGGAGACTTGGAGACAGTTCACCTAGTAGAGTACACACTTTCCCATGCACGAGGACCTGGACTTGAATTCTGGTACCACATGGGAGCATCATGAACAGGAAAGTTTCATGATTAATGGAATGTGCTATGGTGTCTCTCCTTTTTCTGTCTCTCTTTTCTCTGTTTCTATCAGAATTTTTAGGGAGAAAACAAACAAACAAAAAAGAGTTCACCAAGAGTGGCAGAATCATGTATGTGTGAAGCCTCAGTAGCAACAGCAATAAATAAGTAATCCAGCTTTTATTTTGACTCAAATTCTTATTCCTGCAATCTAAAATAACAGATTTAAAGGTTGACAGTAGATAAAAATATTTGAAAATTTTTCCGTGTGAGATTGGAAAATTGTATTTTGGAATAGGGCTAGCATTGTTAGTAATGAGGATATGTCCCCTCTTCACCTTTTCTCTGAGGTGTTATTTTCCGAATCTGTCACAGACTAGCCTCAGAGTCGAAAAGAACATGTGCCAGAAGCATCCATTGTCCTCAGTTATTAGTCTCTGCTGTTTCCTCTTTGTTGCTTTCATAATTGTGTGATTTTTAGCTAAAAATTATGTAAGGACGACTTGTTTTCTCCCATCTATAAAACATATCCCAGACATAACTCAATAAAATTTTGATGTGCTCCTAAAATGGAAGGGTGGTCCGGTGTTTATTGTCCTCGGCCCTCTATGGACAAACACTAAAGTGAAAACTTCCAAAATGTTGAGCACCTGAATATTTCCTACCTCTTAGCTCCTCCCATTTCTGAATCACCTATTCGCTTACTAATTTTTCTAGCTGTAGATTAGAGGGCATTGTTTCTAAAATCCAGATAAAAACTCTGATTTGACTTAATATAAAATACTTTTCCAAATAAGTTCATTTGTATCCTTGATCCTACTGATACCTTTGAAGTCAGTTTTTAATTTTTGCTCATTCTTTACAGTATCTTTTCTCAACTCTCTGCAGTAACATCAACACTGTGGACATCTGTCCTTGCTTTCTACATTACTATAAAAATAAGACAAAAGTGGGTACTGTTTGGGTTCCTAATTTTCTGTGACTTCCTTGTTCAGGCCTTTCTTTCTTCAACTACCACTATATTTTTAGTTCTATAATCACTTCTTTTCCCTCTTTTCAAAGCTCATTTGACTTCACTATCCACCTTTCTATAGTAAATTATATTTCTCTTCTCTGATATTGGAACTTTCATATAACAGTGATGCTTGACCCATTCATTCAGTTGCATTTACTGATGTGACCCGAATAGATTTTTTTTCCTCTCAGTATTTGTGACTTGTTCTGATGATTGCGTGATGGGGTTAGACTAGAGGCTTAAGACATCATGTCAGTTTTCTTGTCTCTGTGCACCCCAAATTCAGCTAGGTATCAAGTTTGTGAATTTTTTTTCACCAGTATGTCTGAAAAACCACTCTTCTAATTTATACCCTTAGATAGCATGTTAGTACTTCTGCTATGGGTTGCTATAATAATTTCTTAACTAGCTTCTGAGTTCTTTTGGTCACACTTTTGATTCTCAAAATTACTGCTGGAGAAAGTTTGCGTAATGCAAAAGGATAACATATATGGTAAAGCAATACACTATCCAAGTGAACCATTTTACCTTTTATAAAATGGACTATTTTTTAAAATCATCTCCAGGTTGAGGACTTTTTTTTTCTTTTCCTCTTTTTTTTTAAATTTTTTTTTTATTTAAGAAAGTATTAATTAACAAAACCATAGGGTAGGAGGGGTACAATTCCACACAATTCCCACCACCCATTCTCCATATCCCATCCCCTCCCCTGATAGCTTTCCCATTCTCTATCCCTCTGGGAGCATGGACCCAGGGTCATTGTGGGTTGCAGAAGGTAGAAGGTCTGGCTTCTGTAATTGCTTCCCTGCTGAACATGGGCTTTGACTGGTCAGTCCATACTCCCAGTCTGCCTCTCTCTTTCCCTAGTAGGATGGGTCTCTGGGGAAGCTGAGCTCCAGGACACATTGGTGGGGTCTTCAGTCCAGGGAAGCCTGGCCGGCATCCTGATGACATCTGGAACCTGGTGACTGAAAAGAGAGTTAACATACAAAGCCAAACAAGTTGTTGAGCAATCATGGACCCAAATCTTGGAATAGTGGAGAGGAAGTGTTAGGGAGGTACTCACTGCAAACTCTAGTGTACTTCTGCTTTCAGGTATATATTTTGCAGTAGTTATGAATACGTGTGAACATATGCTCTCTCTCACAGAAACTGGTGTATATCTAGGTTTTGGGACTTTGTTAGAAAGTGAACCACCTGAGATGGAATTAGAGTATACTATGAAAGGAAAGGTCTCACCCGAGTAATGAAGCTGAAGGGTTGTCATTCCACACGTGAAGTCTCTGGACACAGTCTGAAGTGAAGCATGTTGAGGTGGCAATCATTGTGTTGGTTAGGTTGTGATCGGCAGATGCATATTATTTGATATGGATTGGGAGAGGCATACAGGAAAGTGGGCCCTATCCAATGGTTCCAGAACTGGGGGAAGTAGAGGCTTTATAGTGGAGATGTGAGGTTCCTGCTGTCTTAGGGTTCAAAAAGACAATCGATAGTTAATGTTATCATCACAGTATTTGGTAATTGGGTTAACTTTGAAAAGTCCCTTTGTTAGGGTTTGCTGTACAGTACCTAGTATCTTGTATATATCTGTGCTATTGGTTGCTTCTGATCTACTTGGTCTAGGCTTTTGAGAGAGTCTGCATATCAATTACACAGCCTATATATTGAAAAGATTTAGTTTGTGTCTTAAAAAACTTCGAAACATACAATCAATTTTCCCCCTCTCATATTAATTAACTAGTGATGTATATGACTACATTTTACGAGGACTGTACATAAACACCATTCCTACCACCAAAAGACTGTGACCCATCCTTCCCACTCACTCCCACCCCCCACTGGCCCAGGAAGCTGCATGTCCACCCCTCACCACAGGGTTATTACTTTGGTGCCCTACTTACAATTTGGTCAGGAGGACTTTTTTTTTTTTTTAAATCAACTCTTTCCTTACCTTTGCATAAACTTCATAATGATTAGTATAGCAAAGCATGTTCTCCCTTATAGCCACTTCCTATTGTACATTGGTTGAATTTAAGTAAAGCATGTTCTATTGTTAGATAACTAATTTATAATAGTGTAACATAAGGACTGGATTACTGTTTCAAAATAGAGTTGACCTCTAATGATTTTTTTTTATTCTCTCCATATCTTTTTGCCTATTTTTCACTTTTGCTAAAGAGACTATAATAGTAATTACATCAAATTATCAAGTTTCCAAAGAGCAAAAGCAGTTGTCCATAAAATTGAAAGAGAAGAGTATAATGGGAAATAGGAACTGGAAAAGTTGTTATTGAATTAAATCTCCTACTGAACAATAGGAGTTTTTTGTTCTACTGTCAGCTGTGTTAAATGATTTTGAGATAAATTGCCTTATCAGTGGCATGTGTAAAGATTCCAATGAAATGGAGAGGCTTGACAATTAAAGAATATAAATTAATTTTTAATTATTGATGTATTTAAAATTTGGAATTTTCATTTATTTTTTTAACTTTATTTAATTTGAGAGGACAGAGAGAAATTGAGAGGAGAGAGAGGGGGAAAGAGACAGAAACGCCTGCAACACTGATTCTTTGCTTGTGAAACTTTCCCCCTGCAGATGGGGACCTAGGGCTTGAACCGAAGTCCTTGTTCATGTGCACTTAACCAGGTGCACCACCACCTGGCCCCAGAGTTTGGAATTTTTATTGTCAGGTTTCTTCTCCCAAAATTTGCACTAGTAGAACAATGATTGAGGATGTTCTATAGCAAGTACTCTTTGATCTATCAATGATCAACTTTTATATAAACTTTATTGACTGACTTTATTTCCTTCATATCCCTTGCTATAGAAATTGCCCCACTGCTTAGCACATAGGAAATGCTAAAATATAGTGTGGTCGCTCAAGCATTCAATGTATGATGGTCTCCTGATGAATATCTCAGAGCTCTGTTTAGATTTATAAGTGATATTGATACATACTAAGTTTCACTTCAGTTTTTCAATAGTGTTTCATGACATTTTTCAATAGTGTTTCATGACATTTCGTGCCACTCGCACGGGTTAAGTGCGAGTGGCACGAAACGCAAGGACAGGAGTAAGGATCCCGATTCGAGCCGCACTCTGGCTCTCCGCCTGTAGGGGAGTCTCTTCATAGGTGGTGAAGCAGGTCTGCAGGTGTCTATCTTTCTCTCCTCCTCTCTGTCTTCCCCTCCTCTCTCCATTTCTTTCTGTCCTATCCAACAACAACAATAACTACAACAACATTAAAAAAAAACAAACAAGGGCAACAAAAGGGAAAATAAATAATAAAAAAAATTTAAAGAAACTGACATATTGGCACAAAGGCAGAACATTAATATTTCTAGTTATTGCAATTATTTTAAAACTTAGATTTATTTTGTTATTAAAAATGAAATATCTAAAAATAAAACTTAAAAATTACTTGTTAGCAAGACAGAACGAGAAAAACCTTAGAGCATCACTCTAGCATATGAGGTATTGGAGGTTGAACTTGGAAGATGAGCAGCAGGTATCCAGTAACTGTGACTGTGGGACCTACACATTGAGGGACAGTCAATCTGTCATTTAACAAGCCCTTCAGGTGATCCAAATGCACACAAAAATTTGAGAGCCAATGCCCAATAGAAATGCCACCACGAAGCTAGTTTAATAAACTGTGCCTTTGGTTTATTTGACAACTGAGATGATAAAAACCAAACAAGTCATCTTCAGAATAACTATATTTTATAAAACCATTTTTGATATTGTGTAATTTTCATGAATATATGTATATATAATAATTAAGTGCTAAAAGAAAACATCTATTTCCTGATGAACTGGTAAATTGGCCATATTTATGTATCTTCAGTTATTGCTTGCCCTTTTTTATCTTTGCTGCCTGGAGGTGGAGAGCTCAATTTTGTGCTCATTTTTTAATATTTATCCCAATTCTCTTTTCTAGTTTAATTACTGTCCTTCCTTTTCATTTCATGTTTGTTCTTCTGAGTGAAATGACTTTTTGCTGCTCATTTTGTTATCTCCTATAAGGATGTAGTGGTTATGTCCTACAGAAAGAATGACTAGTCTGTTGAGAAAAATAAGCAAGTTTCCTTTATGAAGTTATATTAAATGATCATTTTCAGAAATGATAATCATGACTTACACAAATATGGCAGAAACGTGTTCAAGATTTTATTTTTATTCATTTTTAATATTTATTTATTTATTTGGGTGAAAATTATGAGGGAAGTAGGGAGATAGAGGAGAGACAGAGAGATGCCTGCAGCACTGCTTCACCACTTGTGAAACTTTCCCCTTGCCTGGTAGGAGCCAGGGGCTTGAACCCAGGTCCTTCTGCATTGTAACATGTACACTCAACCAGGTACACCACCACCACCTGGCCCCTCTAAGATTTTATTTAACTCATATATAAGTCATGAAAGATTTTACAGCTCACTCAAAGGAAGCAAAGAGCAGATACAGATAAGCAATCTCTAAATGCTGGAATGAATTTACTAATAGATATAAAACTGGCCACTGTTACTAAAAAACAGTAAAATGTAATGTTTATAGTATTCTCTTAAGGATGCAGGAGACATCAGTTGAGTCTCTACATTACAACATTCATTTGAAGCTATTATTATTATTATTATTATTATTTTACATTCAGTCTCCTGCAAGTTTGATAGTTGCAAAATAGTTCAAAGAGTGAAAGGCATGGACCCCTATAGATCAAGTACCCCTATCTGGGCCAATGGTAGCATTACCTTTGCCCCCAAAGGGTTGCCTAGCATTATTATTGTAGTCTGTGACCTTTTAACTTTTTGCTGATTACAAAATAATGGACAAGAAGTGTGTCCAGGCCATAGAGATATCACAGAAGTAGTCCACCAATCTTATGGCTGAGGCCCAGAGGTCACATGTTCAGCCCTTTTATCACCATCTGGAAGACGCTTTGAAGAGGGTTAAACCGGGAACAGCTGCTGGCTATGATAACATCACCCCAGAACTCATTCTTAACCTGGGCCCCGCAGCAAAGAAGTGGCTCGCTTCATTCCTGTCCCACATCTTGGAATCTGAGTCTATGCCCAAAGTTTGGCCTCGTGCGAAGATTATAGCGGTTTTGAAACCAAAGAAAGACCCAACACTGGCTGCCAGCTATAGACCAATTTCTCTCCTCTCCGTGTGTTACAAACTCCTTGAGAGGCTGCTTCTGTCACGTATTTCTCATCTTACAGATAAATTCCTATCACCTGCCCAGGCTGGTTTCCGCCCAGGAAGATCTACCTGTGAACAAGCCCTGGCCCTCTCAACTTACATTGAAAATGGATTCCAGAAGAATTTAAAGACAGGTGCTGTCTTTGTTGATCTCTCAGCAGCCTGTGACACGGTCTGGCACCGTGGTCTCCTGGTCAAGATCTCAAGATGCCTGCCTCCATGGGTGGCCAAGACTATATCGTTTCTTCTCCAAAACAGAAGATTCCGGGTACATCTGGGTGACAAGTCTAGCAGATGGGAGACTTGTCTCAAGTGGCCTCCCCCAGGGCTCTGTTCTGGCTCCTACGCTATTTAATATTTACATCAATGACCTCCCAGAAACTTCTTCAAGGAAGTTCATCTATGCCGATGACATCTGCTGTGCAACTCAGGCATCCAAGTTCGACATCCTCGAGGAAACACTCACGAAAGACATGTCTCTGATATCTGATTACTGTAAAAAATGGCGACTAATTCCTAGCACTGCTAAAACGGTATCATCTGTTTTCCATCTACACCATGCCTCGGCCTTAGGTGAGCTTAATGTGCAGCTTGGCGATACGAGAATCCGGCATGAAGCCCAGCCAGTCTATCTTGGCGTTACTCTCGATCGCACTCTGTCATTTCACAAACATCTCATAAAAACTGCAGCAAAGGTGGGCGCGAGGAATAACATCATTGCAAGACTGGCCAGCTCCTCATGGGGCGTGAGCGCTTCCACACTACGATCATCATCTCTGGCATTATGCTATTCCACTGCAGAATACTGTGCCCCAGTATGGTTCCGTAGCCCCCATGTCCACTTGGTCGATTCCAAATTATATTCCTCCATGAGGATAATTTCTGGAACCATCCGTTCCACCCCGGTTCCATGGCTGCCAGTTCTTAGCAACATCGCCCTGCCAGATATTCGTCGGGATGCGGCATCATCTAAGTTCATTTCCCACGTCTACGCTCGACCGGACCTGCCAATATACACGGATATCTTCGCCCACCCTGTCCAATGCTTGACGTCTCGTCACCCAATCTGGTCCCCTACGCCTACACTGAACTCTGTTCCAGACTCTTGGAAACAGAGTTGGCAGTCAGCTGAGGTAAAGAACAAACACCTCATCGCAGACCCCTGCAAGCGTCAACCCGGCTTTGACCTAGCACGTTATGATTGGGCCCTCCTCAATCGCTATCGAACAGGCCATGGCCGGTGCACCGCTATGTTCCATCGCTGGGGAGCCAGAGATGACCTGAACTGCCCCTGCGGCTCCAGACAGACTATGACCCACATGGTCAACGACTGCCACCTCTCCAGATTCAAAGGAGGTCTCGAAACTTTACATCAGGCTCAACCTGATGCTGTTGACTGGCTATGGAAGAAGGGCAAACGCTAGAAGAAGAATCACCATCTGCCAGAGTAACATTGCTCTGGTGTCTCTCATGACAAGTAAATAAAATCTCACATAGGCAACTAAACTGGGAAAGGGGATCTTTGATAACTATGAAAGGGCATAAGCTGTTGTCATCTTCTCTTTATCTGAAGTCTTACCTTATGGCCAGGCATGCATTCCTGAGATGAGGGGCAAAAATAGCTTGTGTTATGAAAAAGCAGGATGAGAACTTGGGCAGATTCCTAATGTTGTTTAGCAAGTTAAACAGTGAGTATCCCATCCCATCCCTTCCCCTGATAGCTTTCCTATTCCTTAACCCTCTGAGAGTATGGACCCAGGGTCATTGTGGGATGCAAAAGGTTGAAGGTCTGGCTTCTGTAATTGCTTCTCGGCTGCACATGGGTGTTGACAGGTTGATCCATACTCCCAGCTTGTCTCTCTCTTTCCTTAGTAGGGTGGGGCTCTGGGGAAGCAGAGCTCCAGGGCACATTGGTGGGGTTGTCTGTCCAGGGAAGTCTGGTCGGTATCCTGCTAGCATCTGGAACCTGGTGGCTGAAAAGAGAGTTAACATACAAGGCCAAACAAATTGTTGATCAATCATGAACTTAAAGGCTGGAATAGTGCAAATGAAGAGTTTTGGGTCCTCCATTTTGTAGATAGCTAGTAGGCATATTTCAGTTATATTCCAAAGGGCCTGCGGCTATACTAGTTTTTAAAAAAATTTTTTCCCTGATCCTGAAATCTAAAATGCAGGTGGATCCAAGTTATTGTCTGGGGAGATGATGTCATGCCTAGAAAAGGACCAGAAAGCTAGATCAGGGAAAAGAGTAGCTCCCTAATGTGAGAAAGGGGTATAAATTTTTTTTTTTTTAATTTATAAAAAGGAAACATTGACAAAACCATAGGATAAGAGGTGTACAACTCCACACAATTCCCACCACCAGAACTCTGTATCCCATCCCCTCATCGAAGTGAAGGGATCAGCAAAAAAACAAGAGCACAGAAATGTGTACATGTAAGGAGTTGAGTACGTGGCATTAGTGCAATGAGTAAAATAGGGAGCAGGTAAATTTAGGAGACTGTTTTTTAATTCTTAAATAAAGTTTGACTAAAATGCCTTTTAATATTCTCTCTCTGATGTGACACAGCACAGATTTTGGGATGTAATTAGCATGTGGCTGGAGCTGCCTAACATAATTAGCATACGGCTGATGGACTGGACTTAAGTGCTTGCCAGGTGGACGTCCAGCCTCTTTCCTGCCATCAGCTCTTCCCACTGTCTGTGTTCCTATCCACTTGTTGTGCCAGCCATGGCTGTTTCTCCTGAGGATGGAACACATATAGCTGAGGTCAGTAAACTCAGCTTTTAAGAATCTCTCACCAGACCTCTTTCCCAGCTCCTTCTCTTCCTGTGCAGCTCAGTACCAACTCCCATCCCCAAGATCCATCATGCTACCTCTCACCAGAGAGACTAAACATGTGGAGCTGAATGAACTTTGGTACCTGAGTTATGGACTCATGGGCCTGGCCTAGTCTTACCTCTGCTGATAATTGCCTATTTTGCTGTACCTAAAATATACCATTCTGTACTGCTGTAATAAACTTGGATTGTTTATTCTTAAACCTGCACCAAGCAGCTTCCCATCTAGTCTTTTATTTTTTAATTACAATATCTCTGAGTTAGATTCTGATATAAAACATTGTTAGTGAATTATGAGGAATTAATATGTTCTAATCATTGAACACTTCTTATATTCACTGTTTGTGACAGCCGAAACAGTTTGCATCTACTGTGTGAAGTTGAAGTTCATTTTTTTCCATACAGATATCTGATTCTTAGACAGTTTATTAAAAGGGCTTTCCATATTGAATTGTTTC
Organism: Erinaceus europaeus; assembly: GCF_950295315.1. Lineage (NCBI taxonomy): Eukaryota > Metazoa > Chordata > Mammalia > Eulipotyphla > Erinaceidae > Erinaceus > Erinaceus europaeus. Next base: position 114,039,339 of record NC_080165.1, on the reverse strand, counting down.
AGTACCTTTGTTAAAAACCGGTTGTCTAAATGGAATCTATTCCTGAACTCTGTTATATTCCTTTGATTTAGTTGATTTTTCTATATCTTGTTGATCTTTCTCTTGGTGAAAATGGGAGGGGAGGGATATTAAAATCCACTAATACTATTATATTGTTGTCAAGTCTGTTATCAGGTCAGTTAATAGTTCCTTTTTTCCCCCCTCCAGGGTTATCCCCCTCCAGGTTTCTGCGCCAGCACTATGAAACCACTGTTCCTGGCAGGCTTTTTTTTTTTTTTTTTTTTAATAAGACAGAAAGGAAGTAAGAGAAGAGGGGGAGTGAGATAGGGAGAGAGAGAGACATCTGCACCTGCAGACCTGCTTATCTGCATGTGAAGCATACCCCCTGCAGGTGGGGAGCAGGGGCCCAAACACTGGTCCATGCATGGGTCCTTGTGCTTTGTACTATGTGTGCTTAACTGGGTGTACCACCACCCAACCCTGGTTAATAGTTCCCTAGTACACTTTAATGTTCCTTCAAATTCTTTTGTAAATCGTTTTGTTGCACTGTTTTCTTTTTTCTTTTCTTTTTTTTTTTTTTTTTTTTTTTTGTCTAGTGCTATCATTTAGCTCAAATCCAAGTATGGCTGTGACTGTTTGTTTTTTTGTTTGTTTGTTTTTGCCTCACCAGGACCTTGCAACTGTGATTTCACTATTCCTTGGACATTTTTTAAAAATATCTTTTATGTCACACAGAGAAACAGAAAGGAGGAGGCACCATAATACCAGAACTTTTACCTGGTGCTGCGATACTTCTATGTAGTGCTGGATATCAAAACTCAGGTCCTGAGCACAGTAAGGCATATGCCCTACCAGATAAGATATCCTGTGGCCTCACGTCTACCTTTTATAGACTACACTTTTCCTGTATAATTATTTCTAAACTTTTTCTTTAATCCTATGTTTATCATTGGAGTTTGAGTGGATATTTTATAGGGAGAAGAAGATTCTTTTTTTTTTTTTATTAAGTCCACTCCTCTGTGCCTTTTTGAGTGATTATTGACATTTAGTGAAATTATTAAACGCTAGAAGAAGAAGTGAAATTATTGACATGAGAGAACTCACTGCCATTTTTTAAAGTCTTTCAGGTTTTTTGCTAGTTCTCAGTGGGGCTTCTTTCCTATATATAGAAGTTTCATTATTTTGTCATAGGCCATTTTGATGGTGATAAATTATCCTAATTGATGATAATCTGAAAAGTTCATTATGTTTCCTTTAAATATGAATGACTACATATTTGAGTAGTTTTCTGGTTGGAGATCTTTTCATTGAACACTTTGAATATGCCCTGCCAATTTCTTTTGGCCTTCAGAGTTTCAGTTGAGAAATCACCTGATAGCCTTACAAACTCTGCTTCTCTCGTATGCTTCCACAATTTTCTCTTTGATGTTTGATACTTTAATTATTACATGTCTTGATATGTATTTGGTTTTGTTTTATTTTGTTTGATATTCATGAGCTTCCTCATTCTGAATGTTGGGGTTATGTTTTCTTTCTTTGTTTTGGGAAGTTCTTAGCCATTATTACTTTAGATAAAAATGTGCCTCTTTTTTTTCTGGATTACTTATGATGCAAATTTTCCTTTTGATCTTATTTGATCTTATTTCCTTTTGATTTATTTATTTATTTTTTTGCCTCCAGGTTTATTGCTGGGCTCAGTACCTTCACTACAAATATACTGTTCCTAGAAGCCTTCCCCCCCCCCCATCTTTTTTGGATTGGACAGAGAGAAATTGAGAGGGAAGGGGAAGATAGAAAGGGAGAAAGAAAGATAGACACCTGAAGACCTGCTTCACCACTTATGAAGTGACCCCCCTGCAGATGGGGAGCTTGGGAGCTGCAGGGGGTGGGGGGTTGAACTGGGATTTTTTTGCTGGCTCTTGTGCTTCTTACAATGTGCACTTAACCCAGTGCACCACCTCCTGGCCCCCTTCCATCATTCTTTAATTAACTTGTGGTCATTGTTTTTCCTTTTCCTTGATTTTTTTCTACTTTATCATTGAGTTTACTGAATAGAATTTTGACTTACATCATTCTGTTGTGGGTCCTTCTATTGTATTAATAGGGTAGCTATTGTATATTGTAGCTTTATTTGGGCATTTTTCTTACTTTCTTTGACCTTTCTGAAATCTTCCATTAATTTTATTTCAGTTAGTGTCATTAGGGTTATTGATTTTAAGTTCTTTTTTTCAATATTGTATTTATTTTTAATGAGAGATACAGAGAAAGATAGATACCAGAGGATTGATCAGCTTTGGCTTCAGGTAGTGCTTAGGATTGAACCTGGAAGACCTCACAATCTCAGGCATGAAAGACTTTTGCATAACCATTCTGCTGTCTCCCTAACCCAGCTTTGCATGTCTTAGAACTTAGCTTATATATCTATGTTATATTTGGAGTTGATTCCAGACTTTTGTTTTTACTAGTCAGTGGTGGTAGTTTCACTGTTTCCTCATTATGTCTGATGCTCCATGAAAATCTGAACCAGGGGTGGTTGTGGGGGGTTTTGCAAGCAGACCTAGGGATCATGAATGCCTGGTGATCCTCTGTGCTTATTTCAAGTGGGACTGGATAAGACCAAGGTTTCCCATCTCCAAGTGTTGTAGCAGAAGGTATAGTTCCCAGGTTGAATAGACCTTCATGATAATCCAAGATTGTTTATTTCCATTACTCAGTAGTGGCTATAGCACAGAAGTCAATTGAGCCTCAGCAATGACTAATTTGATGCAGCCAGGTGTTCTGTCCTGAGTGAGAGCAGAGCTTTAAGTTTGCTAGTGTCAAACAATAATCAAACAATAATCTTGGCCTAGGACAGAGCAGAATTGAATGGCAACTTGGGTTTGTGGTCTTGGCTGTCCAGCTTCACCTACCTGTGTATTGAAACAGATTAAGCCCTAGCAGGCCAGTGGTTAGTGGTCACAAGTGCCTGGCAGACTTGGTTTCCATAGTCATGTAGTTCTTGGTAGGGGTTTGCTGGAGATCCTGTGCTGGGGCAGGTCTAAAAGAAAACTGAGGTCTCTGTTTCTATTGGTTTTAGAATGTGAAATCTGAGTCTGGCAGGGAGCAGAGTCTGATAGGCTACAACAAAGCAGCACAACAGGTAGTGGGGGACCCCTTTACCAGCTGGCTGTGATTTGGGAGATCCACTGGGTGCTTAGTTCCTAGCAGTTGTGTGTAGACTGTCAGGAATAAGAAGGTTTGTAGGGGGATCCATTTATTTGTCAGGAGCAAGCGCTCTTGATAATGGTGTCCCAGGCCCTAGCAATTTCAGCTACTTAGTAGGGCTGGGTGAGGAACTCCTTGGGGTTTTGCCACCAGGGTCTGTTACTTTGGAAACTGAAATCCATTATGGTGTTCACCAGTTGCTCCCAGTTCTATGAAATGGTGCCTGCCAATGATTTCCATGGAATTTATGCACTGTAGTCTCCTGCCACCTGTTCTAGTCTTGTAAATATAGGATTGTATGGTGGGAGTGTTAAATATTCTCTACAAACCTGCAAATGTTCTCCAATAAAGTTCCACAACTTTGGTATCTCTTCCCTGTTATAGGGCTTCTTTCCTGGGGTGGACATCTCTGTGTCTCCTTACTGCCTGGATGTTCCTTTGACTCTGACTATGGAAACTATACCTCTCTATTTCAGGATGGTTTCTATGCATAGGAATCCATGCTTGGATGTAGTTTTATTGTATTTAAAGGAAGAAGTAAACACAGGCTTCCCTATCCAGCCATCTTGACTCTGCCCCTGCCTGATAACAATTTGAGTGTCTCTAGATTATATAACTAATTTCTTTTTGTTTTCTAGGTGGCTGATTGTGCTTGGGATGAAACGATAAAAATATATGATCCTGTTTGTCTAACTATGCCTGCATGAGATATATTACAGTGGCTCAGAGACAAAGGATATTGGATGAAGCAGCACTTTACTACAAGAGATAAATTAACTACTGATAATATAATATTATGCTTTTGTATGCTATTGAGATTTCAAATTTTAAACATTTACCTTACCATTAGTTTTGAGAGAGCTTATAAGGATATTGCTTTGTATTTCTTAAAATTCTAAGGAATAATTAATGTTGCAGTATTTCTTTGTCTTTTAAAATGTAATCTCTGTATTGTAAAATGGGTTAAAATAAGGGAGAGCCCTCGATTATATTATATTGGAAATGATATTTTTTCATATTTTAATTTGTCCCTTTTTCATGTAAAATGCAATCACTGCTACTGATAAAAATCAAAATAAATTACATCTCTAGATCATTTGTAACTTATGGCTTCCACAGTATAACTGCTTTTCATTTTTTAAGCCTCCATTTTAGTGTACCATGTGTATAAAGATAATACTGTACATAAAATGTATATATCCATGATTCAGTAACAGGGTTCTAATATCATTTTTAAATTATTTCAGGCTAGAAGCTAACTCACCTCACAGGACACATGCCTTACCTTGTATGTGCCCCAGGTTGGAACCCCAGTACTACATGGCTATGCTATAGCACCAGAGGAAGCTTTGGTCCTATTTACAGTACTTCTTCCTCTCTATCAGAAGTCAGGAGGATGCAGACTAGACCTCTAATAGATCCCTCTCTCCACCACCACCCGTCACTTAACATCAGGAATGCCATCATAAACCCTCTTGTGGGCCTTCCTAAGGCCTTGCCCTCACCATAAAGCAGCGATGATAGGGACTGTCCCAGTCTTTGAAGGGAGGCTGGAGTATTCTGTCCTACCACTCGAGGAAGACTGGCCCTGAAATGAGTGCAGCCTGCAATGTTCCCAACTATGACTATGAGCTACAAACTTAGACCAATAGGGACTCAGAGGTTACAGTCTCTATTGATATATATAGGTCCTGGGTCAGGTGAATGGAAGTAAATAGTTAATTTTATTCATAGAATTTTTTCGAGAATGGGAGCTACTCTCTGCCCTAATCCAACTTTCTAACCCTTTTTTCTGGTACATGACACCATTATCTCAGACAATTTCTTTATCCAACTTTATGTTAGCTATCAAACTCTAGCAAAAACTACTATAGTTGTGGACTCTTAGAAACATGCTTAAAATTGACTTTCTAGCTTCCTTCCTCCCTAAGATCCCTAATCTCATCTGCTCTGTTCCTACTATTTGGTTCATGTTGATTAACCATTTTGTCTTACTTTATTTATATACTGCCACATTCCAGACACCAAGTTGTAAATGCAATCATGATTCCATTCTGACTTCTCTGGGCAGACAACCTCATCAATGTGTCCTGGAACCTCACCTCTCCAGAGCTCTACCTAACTAGGGAAAGAGAGAAAAAGGCTGGGGATATGGATTGATATGTCAATGGCCATGTTCAGTGGAGAAGCAATTACAGAAGCCAGAACTTCTACCTTCTGCACCCCAAGAACAATTTTAATCCATACTCCCTGGGGAGGAGAAGTGATAGGAGGAAGAGGATAAGAGGTCTCTGAACTCCAGCTCCATCAGGTCCCAGAGAGAGAAGAGGAGAAAGGGAGGAGCATATGGATGTAGTAATAAGGTTATGTGTGACTTGGAGCAGAAGCGAGGACTGGACCTGGAAGAAAAAGGGGGCAGTTATGTGCAAATGTAGACAAATAGTTGTAGAGATAATAGATAACCCATGTCTGCAACCTTAGGAGAACATTGGTGGCTTTCAATGGAGGGCTTGGGGGTTCAGAACTCTGATGGTGGGAATGTTATGGAATTATACCCCTGTTGACATGTGATTTTGTAAATCAATATTAAATCACTAATAAATTTTTTTTTAGTTTTAAGATTTAAGATTCAATGTAATCCCTATTAAAATCCCAATGATACATTTCAAGGAAATTGAACAGATTATTCAAAAATTTGTTTGGAACTCTAAAAAACCACGAATAGCAAAAACACTCCTGAGGAAAAAGAAGAAAAATTAAGCCATCACAATACCTGACTTTAGGTTATACTGCAAAGCAGTAGTAATCAAAACAGTGTGGTACTGGAACAAAAATGGTCATATGGACCAGTGGAATAGGATAGAGAGCCCAGAACTCAATCCATACATGTACAGACACATCATATATGACAAAGGGGCCAAATCTGTCCATTGAGGAAAAGGAAGTCTCTTTAACAAATGTTGTTGGGAGTCGGGCTGTAGCGCAGCGGGTTAAGCGCAGGTGGCGCAAAGCACAAGGACCGGCATAAGGATCCGGGTTCGAACCCCGGCTCCCCACCTGCAGGGGAGTCGCTTCACAGGCAGTGAAGCAGGTCTGCAGGTGTCTGTCTTTCTCTCCTCCTGTCTGTCTTCCCCTCCTCTCTCCATTTCTCTCTGTCCTATCCAACAATGACAACAACAATAATAACTACAACAATAAAGCCACAAGGGCAACAAAAGGGAATAAATAAATAAAATAAATATTAAAAAAATAAAAATAAATGTTGTTGGCAGAATTGGACGGTCACATGTAGAAAAATGAAACTAGACCACCAATTAATACCATACACCAAAATTAACTCAAAATGGATCAAAGAGCTGGGTATCAGACCTGAAAGTATAAAATACATAGAACAACATATTGGTGAAACATTTCATGACATTAACACTAAAGACATATTTGGAGACTTCACCCCATAGGCAAAGAAAACAAAAGCAAGATTGAACAAATGGGACTATATCAAATTAAAAAGCCTCCATACATCAAAAGAAAACTTCATAAAGATAAACAGGAAACCCAGCAAATGGTAGAACATATTCACACATCATACTTCAGACAAGTACTTGATATCAAATATCTATAAAGAACTCATTCAACTCAACAAAAAGAAAAAGAGCAACCCAATAAAAAAGTGAGCAGAGGTTATGCATAGACTGTTCTCCACAGAAGAGATACACATAGCCCACAGACATATGCAGAAATGCTCTAATTCACTCATCACCAGAGAAATGCAAATTAAAACCACATTGGGATACCACCTCACCAGTTGTAAGGCCTTCATCAACAAAACAGAAGATAAATGTTAGAAAGGCTGTGGAGAGAAAGGAACTCTAATGCACACTGCTGGTGGGAATGAAATGGTACAACCATTATGGAGAACAGAATGGAGAATCCTTACGCAAATACAGATGGAAATACCTTATGACCCAGCAATCCCACTCCTAGGCATTTATCCAAAAGAGCTATCACTAATTCAAAGGGATATATTCACCCCCATGTTCATAGCCAAATTATCTACAATAGCAAAAATTTGGAAGCAACCAAAATGTCCCTCCACAGATGACTGGTTTAAAAAGTTATGAGACATATACTCAATGGAATACTACTCAACAATAAAAAAAAACAACCTGATTTTATGTCCTTTAGGATAAAAATGGATGAAACTTGAGAACATTATGCTTAGTGAAATAAGCAAGGAGGTAAAGGAAAACTACAGGATGGTCTCACTCATGTGGAATTTAGAGAACAACACAAATACATAAAATAAACAACCAGACACAATACAACCCATATTTAAATTGGGAAAACTATAGTGGTTGCTTGAGGTGGAACGACAGACTTTCAGTGGCAGGGAAAATGTGAAACTCTAGTCCTATCACTATTTAGTCCTATAAATAGTAATACAACGTGGGGGTGGGTAAATTCAATATCTCAAGTTCCCCAACTTGCTAGACCATAGCCCTAAGCATAAATACTAGCTTTTGCTAATATTTATCTTGGATTTGAAAAATGATCAAACTCTGATAAGGGGATTAGTTGTTTATGGATCTCTAAAAATGTAGCTCTACAAACATCTAAATTGACTATAGCTGTAGGCCAGACAGGTCAAGACCTTTTGACCTTGAAAGTATTTAAAATATAAAGAAGTTCAGATACCACTAAAAGCATCCAAATCATAGTGAAGTCAAGTATACTAATATAAACACTAAACCCCCCAACTAACCTGGCTATAATAATTATTGATATTTTAACTCTCACTAATACTATAAGAAACCCTTTGCATCCTCTTTAAGACCTGCATTTCTCCTAGTCCTAGTACCTCTAGGATATGCCCATACATCTTGAAATTCCTTCTCTATGATTCCTTACTGCCATATCAACTTTGTCAACTGCAACCAAACTGCTACTGGTGCTGCCACTCTGCATTATGCTGGTATTGAAATTCTACTGTGGACTGTAACCAGAGGTACCAGCCTAAGAAGTCAACCTCGCAACTCTTCAAATCTGGTGAGACGTTTCCTAACACATGAGACTACCTACATCCAAGTTAGATGGCATGTCATTTAACTAAGTAACAGATACCAGACTAGGCTAGGGTTTAGGGTACTGGATACAGGTGTACACGTATCCATAAACAAGGGGCAATCATATAACTCAAAGTCAAAGTGCTTAATAATGGTTGAAGTGCCTAAAGAAGGCATCTTAAATTTTGTAGTTGATTTGATTTAGACCAAATTAGCAGGACAGCCTAGCAGAAAGGCCCAAAGAAGACAGATTCCCCAAAACCTAACTCTGGTTGGGCTCAACAAAAGATACTCAAAGCCTAAAGAACTGAGAGAAAATCTAAGATAATCAGATAAAGGAAGGACTGCAAGCGTTGGATAAGGGCAGGAGACTGGCTCACTTAATAATGGCCTGTTTGGTCAGTATCACACCATCTGATCATCTGGGGCCCTAATTAGGGATTCCTATACACATATGATGGACTTTGACCTCTAAAGGGTCCCTCTCTCCACTACCACTGGTCACTTCCTTAAGGAACAGCATCTTGTGGGCCCTCTCAGGACCTTGACTCTACCATAAAGCAAGGATGGTAGGGATAGCCCCAGTTTCTGAAGGGAGGCTGGGAGTATCCTACCCTGCCACTTGAAAAAATACTGGTCCTGAAGTGAGTGCAGCCTGCAATGTTCCTCAGATGTGACCATGAGCTAGGGACTTAGAGGTTACACAGGCTTTGGCACTAAATATAAATATGCATTTACATATGGGCCCTGGAGCAGGTGGACGGAGGTAAATAGTTAATTTTAGCTACACATAAAAAAAATTTTTTATAAGAATGGGAGCTATTCCTTTCTGTAATCCAACTTTCTAGCCCTTTTCTCCACTCTGACACCATTCTCTCAGACAATATTCTCACCCAACGTCAGGCTAGCTACCAAAATCAGGCAAAACTACTATGGTTGTATGCCCTCAGGAACATGCCTAAAATAGTTTCCCTAGCTTTCTTCTACCCTAAAATCCCTAATCTCATCTGCTCTGATCTTACTTTATGGTTCCTGTTCATTAACCATCTTGTCTCAACTTAGGTCATGCCACCTAAGTTGGCACCAGGCTGCAAATGCTACCATGACTTCACCCCGACTTCTCTGGGCAGATGACCTCACCAATGTGTCTTGGACCCTCATATCTCCAGTGCTCTGGTCCACTAGGAAAAGATAGAAACAGGCTGAGGGTATGGATCGACCTGTCAACAATGCCCATGCTCAGCGAAGAAGCAGCTGCAGAAGCCAGAACTCCTACCTTCTGCTCCCCATAAACAACCTTGATCCATATTCACAGCAGGGGAGAAGTGATAGGATGAAGATAAGAGACTCTGCACTCCAGCTCTGTCAGCATCCAGAGAGAGAGAAGGAAAAGGAGGGGGACATATGGAGGTATTTATGATGTCATGAGTGTCTTACAAGGAAAGAGGATTGAATCAAAAAAAGAAGAGGCAATTATGTGTAAATGTGGACAGATAGTTGTAGAGAAGATGGTTGACCCATGTCTAAAACTTTAGGGAAACTGGTGGATTGCAGTGGGGAGAGTGAAGATTCAGAACTCTGGTGGTGGGAATGGTGTGGATTCAAACCCGGTCGACAAGTAATTCTGTAATATATATAAAAAATTGAAAAAAGGAAAAGAGGAGGATGCAGATGTTGACCTGGAAATGGTGAAACTCACATGTGTGAGGTCCCAGCGCTGAGGACATTTTAAAATTTACTTTATGAGAGAGAGATTGAGGCCAGAACACCTCTTTGGCATATGTGATACTGAATATCAAATTTGGGTCCTAGTAAATGCAAGTCCTGTGCTCTGCCTGCTGAGCCACCTTTCTGGCCCCATGTTATGTAGATTTAATTTATCCAGTTATTGCTCACTGAACATTTACTATATGATTGGCACACAGGATGAATTAGATCCCATGAAGGGCTAGTATGTTTTAAGAACAACAAGTGCTAGGGCCATCAAGATATCTCACCTAGATAGTGGGCCTGCTTTGTCAGGCATGTACACCAGGTTCAAGCCTGGCCCCCACCACACTAGCAAAAGATTCACAACTTTAGGAGTCTTTCCCTTTCACTCTTTGTTTCCTGACATAAGTAAATATTTTAAGGAGCAATTGTTCAGACACATCCTAGAGCTGTCACTGATAGTTGTAGAACTAGCTCTTATTGCATATCTCCATATGAACTAAAGGCTTTATATCAAGCACAGTTCAATGAACGTGGATTCACAGTGGGTGTTTGTTGCATCACAGATTTATAATAGACTTCAATATAGCTAACCCAGATTATATTTACAGCAAAATTAAATTATCTATTTTCATTTTAGAATACATAAGATTTTACTAGAATCATAATCTACCATGTGTAATTTGAAATAAGTACTTGTGATTTAAGAAGCAATGTCTTCTTGATATAGTTTTCCCTCTATTTCAGAGATGTTTGGAATATTAGCTTTATAATACTTATCTCAGGTTCTAGAAACCTATCAATTTGAAAGAAGGTGGGTGAACACAGTCACCCAGTGACTTCTCCTGGAGCTAAGACTGGATAAGTGGAAATAAAGGAACTGGACTCTTACCTGACAGAGAATGTACAAGGCTTTGGAATTCTTGGTAACTCTCAAACTAAGTAGCCCCTAGACTTTCAGACAGCAACTGCTCCCACCAACAGAAAAATCTCCATTTGTCTCCTGGATGCAGAATGCTGAATTTTAACCATTCTATCTGCCAAAACTCTCCCAAAAGCTGTAGCAACAGCACAGAGTATCTTCTGGGCACTTGATGAGATGCTTTCTGAATGGTATCTATTGCCATCTTTATAATGTCCCTGCAATAAACCTACCTATTTTCCTGGTAAGGAAACAAATGAAAGCTCTCCAAAGTCACAATAGTCAGAAAGTTGTGGAACTGAAATTTCAATCCCTAAGATCAGATCCAAACCTTTGGCCCGGTCACATGACCTCCTGAGAACTAGTAAAGAAGTGTTTCTAGTGCCTAGTTTCTGATCATTCCTCAGAAAATTGAAACTGACAAAATGGAGTCTTTAATGAGCTAAGAAGCTGACCCTGGGTTTGGAGTGAACCCTACCACAGTCTGACACCCTCCAGGGAGAGCCAGGTTGAGAACCAGCCCTTTATGCCTTTGGAATTTTCTGACTGGATATCTTAGCTATAACCTGGCTCTTTCTCATGCTAACTTAATAATTTCCTACTTAACAAGTTTTGTTGGGTGAGATAATACACAAATGCTTGCTATTACCATATATTTACTGTAACTCCTGTTTTCCCCTATCTCGGTCTCCTTTGCACTTATTTTAGTCCAGCCAAACTCATTTTACTCACTAAACCAGCCCCTCTTGCAAGTGTTTTTGCATTTGTCTCATTCATGAAGGTACTTGAGTTAAAGATCTAAATGCCACCTACACAGAGGTATCCTACACAGCTTCCCCTTCCCTTATCCTTACCCCTCCACTTCAAGTCACATCAAACAGATCACTAATCCGATCTCTTTTGCCCCTTACATTGTTTGCCATTTGTCTTTTTCCCCCTTAACCCAACTACCAACTGCCCCAGTTTATGCTGTCATTATCTTTTCTCTGGATGATCACAGCAGCTTCCTGTGTCTGTTTTCAGTTCTATGTCCTGAGAGGTATCCTACACAGCTGCCAGAGACTAATAAAACTCAATCTGATTACATTAATTTTCATTAAAAAGTTTTCCTACTTATAGGATGACCTACAAGAAAAAGGTTTGCTGTAACTTTTAAGAAGCCAAATTTGTTGGGAGTTAGTCTCTGCCTCTCTGTGTAGTGTTGCTTTTTCTCTACTTGGCCACCTAGCCACGCCAGTGTGTTCACAACCTCTCCATATAATAATGAAGGTCTTCATTTCTGTCTTTGCACAAGCTAGTCCACATATCTGGATTGCACTTGGCTTAGATAATTGATATCTATCGTTTGACAGTCTTATAAAATAACTAAAGACAAAGACAAATGATATACAAAAAATGAAACTGCAAAGCACACCATTAGCAAAACTAAAAGACAGAAAACAAGGTGTAAGGGTATATTTGCTACATACACAGCAAATGATCTGGTACCCAAGAAGTCAGTGGTGAGACAACTAGATACAAAAGTGTACAAAGGATACCAATCATGGTTCACAGAAGAAATAAATATTTTACACACTTCCAAAAATAAGGCTTGTTCTCATTGATGACTGATATGCAAATTTAAATCTGATAGCATCTTTATTTTATTTTGTTTATCAGTTTGTCAACCATTTAAAATATTCAGTGTTGGCTAAAGTGAGAACACTGTTATCTATCTTTTTGGAAGGCAATTCATCAATAAAGTAATATTTTAAATTACCTTCCAGCCCCATCTTACAACTTAAGGATTCCCTGATATCATTTCCTTTCCACCCCCAAATAATTCCAGACATATATAAGAATGAATGTTCCAGGGTCATCATTGCATCATTGTTTTGTAAAATGTGGATGCCAATCTCTGCAAGAACAATTATAATATAAAATAATCATTTAAAAGAAAAGGTAGAACTACATGGAAAAACACATTGCTGTTGAATAATAGTCATTTATTTTGGTGTAACAAATCATCCCAAAACTTAGTAGCTTAAAACAACATATGCTTACATATTTCACAGTTTTGATGTTATTTTGTTTGCTTGTTTTTACCAGAGTACTTCTCAGCTCTGGCTTTAAATTCTCACTGTATTAGCCTGTATCACTATATAGCCTGAGTGTTACTTTGACAAGGTATCCAGTTTCTTCTGGAAAGAGTGATAAAAGAGAAAGAGGCCAGGTGCTGGTACACCTGGTAGAGCCCATACTTCATCAGCAAGGACCCAGGTTCGAGCCCCTGGTCCCCACTTGCAAAGAGGAAGTTTCATGAGTGGTGAAGCAGTGCTGAAGACATCTCCTCCCCACCATCCCTTCCCTCTCCATTATCTCTATATCAGAAACAGAAAGAAAAAAAAAAGCCACTAGTATATCCACTAGCTGTGGATATACTATACAGGCACCAAGCTACAATGATAATAGTAAAGGCAATGAAAGAGAAAGAGAATTTAAGATGGAAGTCTCAGTTTTTGTAACCATCATTTTTTAAAGCTTTTTTAAAAATATTTTTTATTGTTGTTGTAATTATTGTTGTTATTGATGTCATTGTTAGATAGGACAGAGAGAAATGGAGATAGGAGGGGAAGACAGACAAGGAGAGAGAAAGACACCCTTGCAGACTTGCTTCACCGCCTGTGAAGTGACTCCCCTGCAGGTGGGGAGCCGGGGGCTCAAACCAGGATCCTTGAGCCAGTCCTTTGTGCCACATGCTCTTAACCAGCTGCACTACCGCCCGACTCCTGTAATCATCACTTTTGTATCATGCCAGTCAGACCAACCCTAGTATGGTTTGGAAGAGGTTAACCAAGGATGTGAAGATGAGGAAATAGAGGTTCTTTGGGGACTGTCTTGGAGACTGGTTACCACAATATGCCAGCGGTTATCTCTGGGCACTATGAATCCACTGCTCCTGTGGCCATTTTTCCAATTTTTTTTTTATAGGACAGAAAGAAATTGGGAGGGGAAGATAGAGAGGGAGAGAGAAAGACACCTGCAGACCTGCTTCCCCACTTGTGAAGCGACCTCCCCGCCCCCCCCCCCCCCCCCCCCGCAGGTGGGGAACTGGGAGCTCCAACTGGGATCCTTGCACTGGTCCTTGGGCTTTTTACTATTTGTGCTTAAACTGGTACGCCAACGCCCTTCCCCCCCACAATATGCTTTTGAAAATAGCAAATTATACAATGAGGCAGATGAGTATGATTTCCTGGTTTTGTTATATTTTAAAGAAGGAAATTTGTATATATAGACAGGAAAAACTGAAAAGTTCATTATGTAGTTTGGGGAGAATGGGCAATGTTGAACATATTGATTTCTTGTCTTTTATATACTATAATCAACATGCACAATTTTTATAGTTAAAAATAATGAAATTAGGGCCAGTGAGATAGCTCAGCATGCTAGAGCATAAGATTTGCATGCCAGAGTTCCCAGGGGTTTCATGTTTGATTCCATAATCAATGTGAGAGCTGAGTGACATTCTGGTCTTGGTCTCAATTTCTGTCTGTTTCTCTCTCTCTCAGTAAATATTTAACATAAATATACAAATAAATAGGTAAACACTTAGGAAAATAAAAGATGTATTACCAGTATCCTCTTTTGATCTCTGACTGGATTGCCCTCTTAGCAAGAGCTCCCCTGTTTCTGCCACATAATACTACTTTTACATGAACACTGAGTTACCTTATGGTAACTCCCTTGAATTCTTTGCTAAGATGGTGTCTGTCAGTCCTCAGTGGTTAACATACTGCATGGTATAAAATACTTGGTGTAGGGGCTGGGTGGTGGTGCACCTGGTTGAGTGCACATGTTACAATGCTCAAGGACCCAGGTTCAAGCCCTCCGTCCCCACCTGCAGGGGGGAAGCTTTGCGAGTGGTGAAGCAGGGTTGCAGATGTCTCTCTCTGTCCTCTTGACTTCTGGCTGTCTCTGTCCAATAAATAAATAAAGATAATCAAAAAAATTTTTAATTAAAAAAATACTTGGTGTATAATTTTGTTGAATGAGTAAACTAAAGGATTTATTTAATACCATCAATATTTAGTGAGAAACTTAAAGACAATGGACCTTGAATCTTTATCCTTGAGACCTTGATACTAGTAAGTCAAATAGCTTTTTAACCTTCTAATCAACATTCTTCTTTAATTAACCTTCCTAAACACAAGATTCTTATTGTTACCATTTTTCTTTAGCAATTCATCTAGTAACTAGTGTGTGTGATGGTATTTTTTAAATGAAAGTTCTAATGGAAAAGAGTTATATGCAATAAAGTAGAGAAAAATTACTGCTTCATGCCAATGCAGTCTTCAAATGTAGAGCTAAGTATTCATGCTTAAATGAGAAGGGTAAGATCGCTGAATCAGCCCCAAATCTTTTACCTAAGTATCACAAATGGAAGCAATTATAATTACTGGCAGAAATGAATCATACCAAAACTAGGTCTATGCAGACAATTCTTTATGATTATCTTCACCAAAGATTGTTTAAAGCTATCATTGTTTAACTGGAATGGTCTTCGGAAGCAGGAATCTTGTTATTTGTTGATGTCTTTAAAAAGTTAAACTCTAGGGAGTCGGGCTGTAGTGCAGCAGGTTAAGCGCAGGTGGCGCAAAGCACAAGGACCAGCATAAGGATCCTGGTTGGAACCCCGGCTCCCCACCTGCAGGGGAGTCGCTTCACAGGCAGTGAAGCAGGTCTGCAGGTGTCTGTCTTTCTCTCCTCCTGTCTGTCTTCCCCTCCTCTCTCCATTTCTCTCTGTCGTATCCAACAACGACAACAATAATAACTACAACAATAAAACAACAAGGGCAACAAAAGGAAATAAATAAATAAAATAAATATTTTAAAAAATTTTTTAAAAAAGTTAAACTCTAGAGTTTTTGTGTGGATGTGTTTTGAATATAGCTTATGCTACACTGTACACAGAATTAAAAGCATTGCTTCAGACTTCATTATTTCCCAAGAGAAAGACTATCCACACTTGAAAAAAGCATCCCAGAAATAGTCAGTGGTGTAGCCCTAGCTTTTAACAATAACCCCTCTCAAGGTCTCCCAGGGGAGCCAATGCAGGTTTTAACTATAATGCTTTCCAGAGACCTTCTTGGAAAGTTGGCATGATGGGCCTTTCCCAAGCATTTTCCTTAGGGAACACTTTTGGGGAAAGTGAGTTAGCCCTACTAGGCGCTCCACACTCCTGTTAGTGGACTGATTATGATTGAACCATCTCCCAACAAAGTGAGCACCCAGCAAGTACAAAACTGGCTCAGATGAAAAACTGCAGTGATGCTGCCAATCCCTATTGGAGATTTTTCTGCTGCTGTAAGGATAATTGCAGCTTCAACTCCTGGCTGCAAGCAAAGCATTCAGCACAGAGGTGGTAATGTGGAGGAGAAAACAAAAGAATCACTAGAGAATGGATTCTCTGCATTAGAGCAGTATATTTAGAGGTTAGGCACTTGGGATCCTGGTGAGGATGAATGGATTAGAGAACTGAACGAATGAAGGACTTTTTCACCCTAACGCTGCCATTAAATAGTACAGGGACTTAATGGTCTGATTTAGCTAAACAATGGCCTTGACTGAGCGAACCCCTTTGCGGAGGCCGGTTTACAAATCTGAGTGGTACTTTCCAAAGAACTCTCCTTAGATCTCTGGGTCAGAGGAGTCTAGTGTCCTTTTTCTCTTAGCCAGAAAGTAAACAGGACATAAGTCCGGGGCGCAGACGTGCCCTTGGCCAGGACAGGTAGGAGGTAGGGGTTACCACCTCCCCCAAATTGGCCCGAGGCGACCAACGTGCCCAAGGTTGTGGTACGTTGTTCGGGTTCCACAGAATCTACAGAAATTCTCCCAGCAACCAGGGTTTTCTGTCTCAGCCCCGCCCCGCTGCCCCGCCCCTCTCCAGACTAGTCAATCCCTCCCCACATCAGTCAGTCCCTCCCCACGCCCACCCTTCTGACAGCCCTGCTCCCCGCCTTCCCTCCAAGGGTAGATACTATTAGCTCCAGGGATGTATTTTCTTTTTCTTTTCTTTTTCTTCTTCTTCTTCTTCTTTTTTTTTTTTTTTTTTTTGCATCCCACATCTTCTTGCCTCACTTACACGTGTGCATTTCCCTTCCTCTGGAGCCCCCGGCAATCCTAGTTGCCCCTGAAAACTCCTCCAGAGTCTTGTGTGGATTCGTAGGTCCCTGACTGGAGGCAGGAGGACCGGGGACCCAACCAGCCCTGAGCTGCACCTGGGTGTCGCTCTGAGGCCGAGGTTTCTTGCAATGTTCAGGCACTCCAGTCCAGTGCGAACAATCTGGGGAACTCCGCTCCCCGACGTTGTCCCCTTGCCTGGCGGATAGCTGGACAGGCTTTAGCAGGAGGACGCGTGGGTGGAGAGTCCAGGAGAGTCTGGGGCTGTGCGAGATGGGGGAGGAGATGGGGAGCTGTCACTTGTTGCGGCTAATAAATAGTACTTGTCGCTGGAGCTTTGTATTTTTATTTATTTTAAATCTCTAGCTGTACCCAGGAACCCCTTACCCCCACCCTCGCCGATCGGCTTGGAGCCCGGAGTAAAGGGGCTAGCGTGAGCTGCTGGCACTGCAAAAGCAGAAGGGTTCTGCACCCCAAAATCCCAAGTCCGACTGGGTAGGTGCCAGAGGGGCGCAGATCGGGTCCCGCTTGCGGCAGCTGCACCGGCTTTGCCTGCCCACAGAGTCCTCCCTCCCGCTCGGGACACAGCCCATCGCGGCTCGTCAGCTACTTACAAATCCAGTCGCTGGGATTCCCGCCACTCCTCTCGGACCAGCCCCCCACCTCTGCCACTTTTCGGAGTCCCCCGCCCCCGTCGCTGCTTTCCGGGAGCTGCGGGGCAGTCGGGCGCGGAGCCCCGAAGCTGCGAGGACGCCTGGCTGCAGCTGCCCTCCGCCAGTCCGCGCCGAGCCCGCGCCCCCTGCCCCCCGCAACCCCGCAGCGCTCGCTCCCCGCTGAGGGCCCCGCTCCCCGCTCCCCGCCCTCTTCCCGCAGCCCTCCGAGCTCCCGCGGCGGCGCGATGCAGCGGCTGTGCCGGGGCCGCGTCCTGGGCATCTCAGTGGCCATCGCTCACGGAGTCTTCTCGGGCTCCCTCAACATCCTGCTCAAGTTCCTCATCAGCCGCTACCAGTTCTCCTTCCTGACCCTGGTGCAGTGCCTGACCAGCTCCACCGCGGCGCTGAGTCTGGAGCTACTGCGGCGCCTCGGGCTCATCGCGGTGCCCCCCTTTGGCCTGAGCCTGGCGCGCTCTTTCGCCGGCGTGGCGGTGCTCTCCACGCTGCAGTCCAGCCTCACGCTCTGGTCCCTGCGCGGCCTCAGCCTGCCCATGTACGTGGTCTTCAAGCGCTGCCTGCCCCTGGTCACCATGCTCATCGGCGTCCTGGTGCTCAAGAACGGCGCGCCCTCGCCTGGGGTGCTGGCCGCCGTGCTCATCACTACCTGCGGCGCCGCCCTGGCAGGTGAGCTGGACCCCCACCGACCCCCAGCCCGGCCCACTGGGCAGAGATAGCGGGGATCACAGTGCAACGCTCTGACTTCCACATGGGGAGACTGAGGCAGAAAAAGGCAGAGGGCTTTGGACGTGGTCGCTTGGCTCGCAAACGGAACCAAAGAGACCTAGCTGGACCTCCCCACCACCCCAGCTCCTTCGTAACCCCCACCCCCACCCTAGTGATGGATTCCTACTCCCCCAGCCTCCTTGCGTATAGCTCTTCCTGAGCCCCCCCCCCATCACCACTCCCTCTTTTCCTCCTCCACCCCTTCCTTCCTCCCAAAGGTAGGTGAGAAGCCTGAGCCCCAGAGCTGGAGTCCTCTAACTCTAGTCTAAGGCGAAAGAAGGGGGGCTGTGAATTTCCTTGAGTCACGCGGGGCTGGAAGGGTGGGTGATGATAAGATCCGACTGAAAGAGTATTTCTGGGGTCACAGGGCCGGGCGGGGCTGCAGGCATGAAATATAGGAGACAGGTGGAGACCCACATACTGGCGCAGATTTAGGAGAAATGAGGGTGACCACTAGAGCCTACAGGAGTAGGTCTTTCCCGCCAAGGAGGGAGGCGTTCTGCTCTGGGCCCAGTCTGCCGGGGGTGGTAGTGGAGTGGGCAGGGGTGTGGGTGGAGGTTGGGGTGGTGAAAACCACTAGCTGGGACATTCTTAGCGTCCCATGGAGAGGTCAGGGGCACAAGGTGTATGCAGGACCTGGATGCCAACTGAGGGGGAGTCACAGCGCCTACCCCAGGACATTTGAGCTGGACGGGGTACTAAGTTGTCCTGGGCAGGAGGGTAGCCCCGCGATATGGTAGCGAAGGTGCCTCTCCTGCCCCGCGCTGGGCAGTGCCTGAGCATGGTTCTCCCATTTTATACGGATGGGCAGAGCTGTGGCGCGAACCCACGCGTCGCGTTGCCCGGCTGGATTACCAGGCTCGCCAACCCAGTGACTTCTCTTTTTTCCCTTTCTGCCCAAACTCCTCCTCCGTGCTTCTCCTGCTCTCCAGGAGCCGGTGATCTGACGGGAGACCCCATCGGATACGTGACTGGAGTGCTGGCGGTGCTGGTGCACGCTGCCTACCTGGTGCTCATTCAGAAGGCAAGCTCAGACACCGAGCACGGGCCGCTCACCGCGCAGTATGTCATTGCGGTCTCTGCCACCCCGCTGCTGGTCGTCTGCTCCTTTGCCAGTACTGACTCCATCCACGCCTGGGCCTTCCCTGGCTGGAAGGACCCAGCCATGGTCTGCATCTTCGTGGCCTGCATCCTGATCGGCTGTGCCATGAACTTCACCACGTTGCACTGCACCTACATCAACTCCGCCGTGACCACCAGCTTCGTGGGCGTGGTGAAGAGCATTGCCACCATCACTGTGGGCATGGTGGCTTTCAGCGACGTGGAGCCCACTTCTCTGTTCATTGCTGGAGTCGTGGTGAATACCCTGGGCTCCATCATTTACTGTGTGGCCAAATTCTTGGAGACCAGAAAGCAGAGCAACTATGAGGACCTGGAGACACAGCCTGGAGGAGAGGAAGAGCAGCCAAGTGGAGACCAGCTGCCATTCGTCATGGAGGATCTGCCAGCAGAGGGTGGAAATGGTGGGTCAGAAGGTGGGGAGGCAGCAGGTGGCTCCACTAAGCAAGACAGGCAAGAGGCTAGTAGCCGCCCCAGTGGAGTGTCCCTGCTGGTTAGGAGCCCCCAGACTTCAGAAGAAATGAGCAGGAGGTCATTGAAAGATACTTACCTCGAAGTGTGGAGGTTAGTTAGGGGAACCAATTATATGAAAAAAGATTATTTGATAGAAAATGAGGAGCTCCCCAGTCCTTGAAAAGGAAATGCATGTATGTATATATGTACATACACTTATTTTATATGGTCAAGATAAGATATCTTAATGAAGGACCAATCTAATTTATGTGTGGAGTAGGGAAGGGAAACAAAGAAAGACTCAAGGGAACTGACAGCAACAAAATTACCACCTGATGAATTATTTAGGTTGAACTTAACCTGGGGTATCACAGAGACAAAAGAATGTGTAGGTGCTTTACAAAGTAAAGCAGCAATTTCAGTTGCAGAGTCTTGGTACATTATTTATTATTATTATTATTATTTTGTCATTATAACCACAACCAAATAAATAACTGCATGCACCAAGAATCTTTTAACTATTCCTCTTCCAAAGATGGAGTATACAGATGTTCACAGCACATAATGAGCTCAAAGACTACACAAAGGACTCATTTTGATGCTAGTTACAACTACAGGCTTTATGGAAAAGAGTGTGACATTGAAATGTGTGTTTGTGTGTTTATAAATATTAAACTGATGTTTACTGTTTTTACTCATTTCAAATACCATGGTTACTTGAATTTTCTTAGCTTGTTTTCTTAAATAAGTGCTCTATTATTCTACTACTGATAAATGCAGGTAGAAGAAATTAAAGTTATTTTGAAAATATGAGTTCTTAGCTTTACTAGGCCATGAAGCTTAAAGTTGGTTTTTAGTTATAAAAATATTTTAAAAGTCATTTTGGCTCCTTGCTTTATAATATTTATTATTGAATGTCATAACCTTTTGAGAAAACCAGATTTACTGTGTCCAATATTCTTTCATGCAAATGTAATGGCTGAAATGTAATTCAGTGTTAAGTGAAGCCCAAACAGAAGTGAGACAATCCTTTTAATCCCTTCAAAGTTGTATTGCACATTCCAAACTATGTTACAAGAAGAGGTACTGACTGCTATATTCTCATTATAATATTTTTCTATCTTAAATTTGTCAAAAATAAAGTATGAATCTATCTGCTAGCAGGCTAATTGCTAGAAACACTTTTAGATGCATTTATGTTCTGCTGTCACCATGTGGCTTTCATGTGCTTTCAATGTATGTTGTCTAATGTCTGGTATATAAAGAACAGTCCATTGAGAATGTCATGGCAGTTGAATTTAAAATAATAAAAAGAACACCTCATTTTTCCAAGGGGAAAAAAAAAACCCAAAACATTAGAAAGCAAAATACTGCCCCTTGCTGCAGCATGAAAACCATCCACAGTCTACTTTGGTTAACATGTACTGTGGGAGGAGAAAGCTCTCCTGTCAGCTCCCTTCAGTAGCTGTACTTTGAGTGATGGCACTCTATAGATGCCAGCATGTTCTAGACTCTATCAGCTTCCTGTTTTTCTCTATCTTCTGAAAATCAAAACAAAACAAAAACCAGCAGCAATAATGAAGCTTCAACTCCATCAGTCGGTCTCTACAAATGAGTAAGTATAATTGTGGTGGTTTGTGATTGGTCCTGATTTATTGGTTTTTACAGGCAATTGATCGTTTCCATAGGTACTTCTACAAGCCATTTAAAATGTAGGAGTCCTCACATAGCAGCAGTTGGAAATGGTTGGCTAGGACTATAATGACTTCTTTAAAAGTAAGCATTAATTTTAATGTCAGCATGCCAGAAGGCAACATCCTGTTGCAACTCTGTGAAGCTGAGAATTTATGAAAGTACCATGGTTGAATGATATATATATATATATATATATATATATATATATATATATATTAATACCACTGCCAAATGAATAGAATGATTTTTTTTCACTGAGAATAATTTCCCTTTGGTTAAAATGTGAGCTTACATGTTTTTGTAAACAAGATTAACTCTTTCTTGTCAACAGAGTTGTAGGTTGTAGAGGTGCTATATCAGAGTACATCAGTGAAACAGAAACAATGTGTGAATGGGTAGATATATGGTAGATAAATAGATATAGGTATATATGTAGCTATAGAAAGATACCAATATAGATATGTGTATACATATATAAGTAGAGATATTAGATAGGGAGATATGTTAAGTTAGCAATTGTGAAGGGTTGACAAATCTAGAATCTGTAAAGGTAGTTAGTAGGTGGGATATGGAGAAAGTTTTTTTATTATTCATTTATAAAAAGGAGAAATTAACAAAACCATAGGATAAGAGGGGTACCACTCATGCAGAAAGTTTTTATGTTTTAGTCTGGAGACTGAATTGCTTCTGTTTCTGTAGACCTTAGTTTTTGCCCTTCAAGTCTTCAACAGATTGGATAACCTTCCTATTTAGTGGAGGCTAATCCTCTTTACTCAAAGACTACGATTATAAATATTACCCACATTCTTAAACATGAAATGTCTTCACAACAACATCTAGACTACTATTTGAATAAACAGCTGAGTACCAGAGCCTAACCTTGTTATGTCAAAGTAAGAATCACAGGCACAGATGATAAAAAAGGATAGGAGACAGTGTGAAGGAATAAGAAGATTCCAGGAAGAGCTAAAATGAAAACTATGTCATATCCACTAATTTGAGAAAGTCTCTACGTGAGCAAGAATGTCCATTACAACACAGGAAAGACTATGTATGAGTTAGTGCTTAGAACTAAGCCATAGAAGGCATGAGCAAGTGGCAGGCTTTGCCTGTTTACCAAATCCTTCCCTCATTGTCATTAGAAGTTGAATCCATCTATAGACTCAGGTCCACCTCTGACAAATCCTTGAATCTGGCAGAAACAAGGCTCCTGAGGTATACATGCTTGCTTTGCCACCGCTGATGTGCTTTTTTTTTTTTTTTTAATTATTTTTATTTACTAGATAGTGACAGTCATAAATTAAGAGATGGGGAAGAGGAGAGAGACAGAGAGACACCTGCAGCACTGCACTGCTTCACTATTTGCAAAGCTTTCCCTCTGGAGGTGTGGACTAGGGGGTTCAAACCTGGGTCCTTGCACATTGTAACATGTGCATTCAACCAAGTGTGCTACCACCCAGCCCCCTACTTTTTCTTTGTTATTTAACATGTCTTCTAAATGTTGTTGTTGGAATCCAGATGTTGTAGGGGATAATAGGAAGTGAGAAGTGAGATAAATAGGTTTCAAATGTGAGATGTGATATTAATCTGGCTAGAAGTTGGGCTGTGTTAAATATTTGCTGCAAGCTTCACTCTTCCATTACTCTTGTTTTCATCTTCTTGCTCTGTTTGGAATTTATTGAGAACTCTTCTTTAGATGCAATCTCACACAGTGTCTGTCCCTTAGTTATAATCTATTAAATACACTGGATTCTGGTTCCTGTGCAGGTAAATTGTCGAGAAGAGGAAGTGCTCTACAATCTTATTGCTATGTCTCTGTCATTCAGTGGCTTGTGATCCTGAGCTCTACATTCACACATTTCTTAGCTTTGTCCTTTCTATTTCCTATAGATGAGACAGGAAATCTAGAGATGACTAGAGTGAAGAGGAATATCCTTTGCTCAGGGTAAGTCATTGCCCATGTAAAACAGTCCATTATTAATGCAGGAATTTCTGGGCATTTTTCATAATAATTAGTCTTCCCTTCCCCTTTGCCAGACCCCAAGATTTCATGACATATGTGTGGTTTCCCCCAAGACATTATCCCCCAAAGTATTTTTTAATGAAATTATATGCAGTCTCTTGAAATTTATAAAAATCACTGTTTATGTGTTTCTATCAATGTATAGTTCTAGTGACTACTGTTAGAAGAACCTCTGGGTTCATCTATCTCACCTAGACTCAGAGGTGGTGGTTGGAGCTGTGAACTCAATTCTCCGGTGTGTCCAAGATAAATCATGTATTTTCACCTTATTCTCTTTCCTGTTGCAAGGATGGAAATAAAAACTTCCAAGCTTGTCACATGCAAGACCTGAAATTCTGCCAAAAACTTATGAACAACCTTCTCAGTTTCTTTTGTCAAGGAAAGATAGGGTAGACATTCTTAAAGAAAGTGCCAAAATAAAAGAACCCAAGATTATTAGTCCCTTTTGTAGCCCCTGCCCTCCTAAACTACATATTGGCCACTAAACACAAGTCAGTATGAAAAGTGCATGGAAGTGAAATAAGAATTGGTGTACATTGAGATGTGTCATAATAAGCCAGCATTAGTATCAAAACTTCCTCGTCTGTCCCCAATACTTCACTGCTACATAACAGAAGTTTATCATAACAGATGTGTACCCTATTTCTAGATCTCCCTTTCCCATGTTCCAACTACCATTATGATACTGAAATTTTTGCACTTAACCTCCACATAAGGATTGCCAATCTGCCTCACCTATTGCCTTTGTTTCTAGATGCCAGGGTAGGTCTACCAGGGAGAAATCTATCACATCTCCTGATATGAGGTCCACTCCTTGACTCTCTTAACAAGTACAAATTCTGAATATATTCCTCTTCCCACCTGCTTGCATCTTCTCTTGATATAAAACAATGGGGCTAGAAAGAAAAACCGAGGACAGAAAACATAGATCAGTAGGGCACACAATTAATAAAATAGACTCCCAAATTCCCGGTGGGTATTTGAGTGGATTGCCATCTCCTCTCCATTTCAGAGTTCATGTGCTTCAGGTGGTGTCAATTCTATGCCTCTACCTCAGTGTGTGACATCATCCAATGCAATGGAATTATCTCCTCCACATGGATACATGGGATCTGGTCAGAGCCAATGGGATGAAGACTACTTTCTGTGAGCTTTAGGTTGCATTTTTGTTTTTAACAGATTTGAGCTAACAAGAGTGGGAGACATGGGGCTGTTGTGTTGCTGTCAGCTAGATACTGGGAAAAGATGTAATAGAAAGTAACAGAGATGAGCCAAGGAAGTAAAGAGTGAGAGAGAGAAACTGAGTCCTCACCTGGCCATGGCATTAAACAGATTTTCACTGATGTTATTATCTAAGTTGTCAGTTATTCATATAGTCATTACAAGTTGGGATTTCTGCCACTTACAACACAAATGGTTACAACTGATAAAGAAAAATGTTTATCAGCTTAGGAGCCTATGTGACCTCTGCATCCCTCTAGATCTGAGCTCACATTCTGCAGTTATGAGTAGGGACATTCCATACTGCCCCAATATTGACCTATCTTCCTCAGGTGTAGCATAGAGTATGTTGTCCAGCCTCCCTTCAGAGGATGGAACATTCTCTATCATTGTTGATCCAAGTTGAGGGCAAGGTCCTATAGGGGACCACAAAGGGGTCTATTGTGTTGTTCCTGATAGAAATGACCTGTAACAATGGAGAGAGGGATTTATGTGAAGTCTAGGCCTGTTTGGGAATCTCAGGACTCCCCGACTAGGGCCCCAGCTGGTAGAATGGCCTGATAGTGACTAAAGAGTCATCGTTAAAGTGTGCCAGTCTCTTGCCCTTATTCAGTTTTTTCAGTCCTTGCTTTGATAAGGTTAGCTTTGGAGTGAGTGAGGGAAATGTAATAGGAAGTAGGTGAGGAGGGTATCTAAGTCTAAGTAGACACTATTTCATTATGTACTTTATACTGACTCACTACAGACTATTGTGTATTTTTGCTTTCAGGTATATATTTTGCCCTAGTTTATGGATATATGTGAACATATGCTCTATCTCGTGGGACCTGGTCTATATCTAGGCTTTGGGACTTAGTTTAGAAGTGAACCTCCTGGAATGGAATTAGAGACTACTATGAAAGGAAAGGTCTCACCCCAGTAATGAGGATAAAGGGTTCCATGCCTGATATTTCTGGACAGAGTCTGAAGTGAAGCATGCTGAGGTGGTACTTGCTGCATTGATTAGATTGGGATCGGTGGATGCAATATCATTTGGTATGACTTGAGAGAAGCATGCAGGAAAGTGAGCCCCACCCTAGAGTTTCCAGCACTGAGGGAAATATAGGCTCTATAGTGGAAGTGGGAAGTTCCTGCTAAGATGTCTTAGGGTTTAAGAAGGCAATAGATAGTTATTGCTATAATCATATCTTTTGGCAATTGGGTTAACTTTGAAAAATCCCTTTGTTAGGATTTTCTGTATCATACACACCATCATCATATTTTATGTCCTTTGATATTATTTGTATATAGCTATACCACCAGCTGCTTCTGTTCTCCTTGGACTAAGCTTTTAAGAGAGTCAACATATCAAAGACTCAGCCTATATATTAAAGAGACTCTGCTTTAAAAAGTTTGAGACATTCAATCAGTTTTTCCCTTCTCATATTACATAAACAGTGATTTATATGACTACAAAGTAATAGGACTGTACATAAACACCATTCCCACCACCAAAAGACTGTGTCCCATCCCACTCCTCCTCCCCTCCCTCCCCCACCCCCCACCTGGCCCCATGAAGCTGAATATCCACCTCACCCTCAACCCAGGGTTTTTACTTTGGTGCTCTACTCCAAATTTAGTCAGATTCTTCTTTGAGTTTCCCTTTCTGTTATTCTTTCTCAACTTCTGTTGATGAGTGGGATCATCCCATACTCGTCTTTATCTTTCTGACTTAGCTCACCTAACATAATTCCTTCTAGCTCCATCCAAGATGGGTCAGAGAAAGTGGGTTCATTGTTCTTAATAGCTGTGTAATATTCAATTGTGTATATATACCACAGCTTTCTCAGCCACTCATCTGTTGTTAGGCACCTGGGTTGCTTCCAGGTTTTAGCCACTATGAATTGTGCTGCTATGAACATAGTTGTACACATATCTTTTTGGTTGGGTGTTATGGAGTCCTTGGGGTATATCCCTATGAGAGGAATTACTTGGTCATATGTAAGCTGATTATGGGCCCCAGATCACATCAAATCAATGGGGTTTACAGTCAACAATATTTATACCCCTTTCCTATATTAGGGAGCTACTCTCTTCCCTGATGCAGCTTTCTGGTCCTTTTTACAGCCATGACATCATCTCCCCAGACAATAACTTGGATCTACTGGCATATCAGATTTCAGGCTGAGGGGCAAAAAGAAAAAGGAAAAAAAAAAAAAAAAACAACAAAAAACAACTGGTATAGCCACAGATCCTTTGGAATTTAACTAAAATATGCCTACTAGCTATCTACAAAATGGAGGACCCCCAACTCTTCATCTGCACTATTCCATCCTTTAGGTCAACAATTTGTTTGACTTTGTATGTTAACTCTCTTGTCAATGTCAACCAGCAGGTTCCGGATGCTAGCATGATGCTGACCAGACTTCCCTGGACAGACAACCCCACCAGTGTGTCCTGGAGCTCCACTTCCCCAGAACCCTTCCCCACTAGGGAAAGAGAGAGACAGGCTGGGAGTATGGATCGACCTGTAAATGCCCATGTTCAGCGGGGAAGCAATTACAGAAGCCAGACCTTCAATGTTCTGCATCCCACAATGACCTTCGGTCCATACTCTCAGAGGGTTAAAAAATAGGAAAGCTATCAGGGTAGGAGATGGGATACAGAGTTCTGGTAGTGGGAATTATGCAAACTTGTACTCCTCTTATCCTATGGTTTTGTCAATGTTTCCTTTTTATAAATAAAAAACTAAAAAAAAAAAGTTTATCAGTGGTTCTCAGCCAGCAGGATGGGGTGAAGGACTAAAGAATCTTTTTCTTTTTTCATCACACAAATTGTGACCTCTGCCTACATCTAGTGATTATACATCCTTTTCTGATTTCTTACAAAGTTCCATCTAGGATGTATTACTTAAAGTCTTAAGCAATCACATCATAACCTATAATCTTTCTCTTCAATTTAAAATCATGTTGATTCTTAAGATATGCTTCCACAACTCCATGGATCTGAAAGGAGTGCTATGTGTTGCACATTGTTATAATTAACACTAACTGGTGGTTATCACTATTGTACTTACTGTTTTCAGGTACATTTCTAGGTGTTTTAAAGGTACAAATTTATTTAATTTTCACAGTATTCATATAGATTGGGATATAAATTTATACCAGTCATACTAGAGGTTGAGTGAGGCATAAGGAGGCCAAGTCAATGAAGCATCAGGCTCTACATATAATTCCTTTCTTCTGCTGTCCTCAGAAAAGGGAAGATATAGCTTTATTCATAGATTCATTCTCTCTTTCTCTCTCTCTTTCTGTGTGTGTGTGTGTGTGTGTGTGTGTGTTGTGTGTTGTGTTCTATTTGTGAACAGTGATGAACCAAGGTAACTTTTGAGGTACCATGAAGAGCACAGTAAAGAAAGAAACTGAATTGCTATTATAATGATTATTATGGGACAATCTTTCTCTTAAGATGCAAGCTAGGCTATGTACTCTTTCATCTTACTCAACTTTGGTAATTACAGATGTTTACTGCTATTTCTGAGAATTCATTGAGCATAATTTTGTTCCCAGTTATTTCCCATTCCCAGCTTCTGTGCTCATCAGTTTAAAAACTTAATTAATTGACTGATTAATTCTCATGATATATATATATATATTTAATTATCTTTATTTATTTATTGGATAGAGACAGCCAGAAATCGAGAAGGAAGGGGAAGATAGAGAGGAAGAGAAACAGAAAGACACCTGGCAGCCCTGCTTCACCACTAGTGAAGCTTTCCCCCTGCAGGTGGGGACTGGGGGCTTGAACCTGGGTCCTTGTGCATTGTAACATGTGCACTCAACCAGGTATGCCACCTCCTGACCCCCAATTCTCATGATATAAAGAGAGATAAAAATCTTTGATGGAAACTACAGTTTTTGCCAGGCGTTCCTTTCCCTCTTCCTTCTAGTTCTGAAGTTCTGCTTTTGCTTGGTGCCTGGCTCCCAACCTACAGTAAGGTGCAATCAGTAGAAGGTGAAAGAAAGTCACCTAGATAAGATTCATATTACTTATTTTAAATGAACTTATTTTCCGGAGCTGGCAGATAGCTCACCTGGTAGAGAACAAACTTTACCATGCAGGAAGACCCAAATCTGAGCTTCTAGTGACCCTGAGGGAATATCTACAAAAAGAAAGATTCATGGATGGTGAAGCAGTGCTGTGGTATCTTTCTCCTGTCTCTCCCTACCTACATCTCACTCTCTGGCTATAAAAAAATATTTATGCCCTCAAAGGGAAAGCTTCACAAGTAGTGGAGTGGTGCTGCAGTGTCCCTCAGTCTGTTTCTTTCTCCTTTCCTTTCTGTCTCTGACCTCTATGTATAAAAACATATTTATGCCCTCATACATGGGGAAAGCTTCATGAGTGGTGAAGTGGTGCTGTGTTGTCTTTCTTCTGTCTTTCTTTCTCTTTCCATCTCTATCACTCACCCTCTATTTAAGAGAAGGAAAAAAATGGCCAGGGGGTGCAGTGGAATCATGTAGTCACTAAGTCCCAGCAATATAAACAAAAATAAACAAGTTAAAATAAACTTATTTGTTGATGAAAATT
Organism: Erinaceus europaeus; assembly: GCF_950295315.1. Lineage (NCBI taxonomy): Eukaryota > Metazoa > Chordata > Mammalia > Eulipotyphla > Erinaceidae > Erinaceus > Erinaceus europaeus. The sequence continues at coordinate 114,009,765 of NC_080165.1, read as the reverse complement.
TTCATGAAACAGAAAGGAGTGAAGGTTGTATAAGTCTGTGAATGTAGCTAGTGTCGTTTAATGGCATACAAACATGACTAAAATAACAAATTATATCACAAAGTGTATCACTTAGACTATTTTGATAAAATATATTGGGTGACAGTAATAACAAATATTTATTTCTCAAAGTTTTAGAGGTTGGAAGTCTGATTTGAGGGAACTGGTATGGTTGGGTTCTGGTAAGAAGTCTCATCTTGGGGGCTAAATGGTGACACACCTGGTTAAGAGTAAGGATACTGAGCCTGCTGGGGGAAGCAGTGCCAAAGATGTCTTTCTTTCTCTCTCCCCTTTTCCTCTCAATTTATCTCTGCATCTATCCAAAATAAGTAAGTAAATAAATAAACAAATAAAACATTTTTAAAAGACGTGTCCCATGGCCTGTAGATAGCTGCCCTTTTACTGTGCCCTGGTACTGTCAAGAGAGAGCTCTGGGTTCTTCATCCCCTTAAGTTGGCACCAACCCCATTTTGGGACTCTACCCCCATGAGCTCATCTAAATTCAATCACCTCCCACAAGTCCCACCTTCAAATAATGTTACTTTGGGGACTGAGATTTCAACATATGGATTGGGGGAGGTATATTTGTGCCATTGTAATATATTATTCATACTTAAAAATTCAAGAATGTACCCCAATCCATTGAAATGGGTACTTTAAATGGATGAATTAAATAGTATCTGAATTATATCTCTTTTTTTTTTTAGTTCAAAGAACTGGCTTGTCCTTTTTTTCCTTTCTGTCCAATAGCACAGTTCAACTATGAATGTAACACTATAATACAACACAGTATGTCAGAACACAAACTGAAGAAAACTGGAGCTCTTACCTGACTAGGGAAAAATAGAAACAAGCTAGGAGGTGTAGATTGACCTGTCACTCCCGTGTGCAGTGGAGAAGCAATTAAAGAAGCCAGAACTCCCACCTTCTACTCCCCATAAAAATCTTTTGTCCTTATTCACAGAGGGATAAAGAATAGGGAATCTGGGAGTCGGTCTGTAGCACAGCGGGTTAAGCGCAGGTGGCGCAAAACACAAGGACCAGCATAAGGATCCCGGTTCGAACCCCGGCTCCCCACCTGCAGGGGAGTCGCTTCACAGGTGGTGAAGCAGGTCTGCAGGTGTCTATCTTTCTCTCCTCCTCTCTGTCTTCCCCTCCTCTCTCCGTTTCTCTCTGTCCTATCCAACAACGACAACAACAATAATAACTACAACAATAAAACAACAAGGGCAACAAAAGGGAATAAAAAAAAAAAGAATAGGGAAGCTTCCAAGGGAGGGGATTGGATAGGGAGCTCTGGTGGAGGGAACTGTACCTCTGTTATCTCACAGTCTTGTCAATTATAATTAAATCACTACTACTATACTACTACTACTACTAATAATAATAATAACAATAATAAAACTGGAGTTCTAAGTAATCCTGTGAAGAAGCCCTACCCCTACTTTCAGGCTATTGTATGAGAAAGGTACACTTGTTTGTTGAGTTTTTGGACTCAGGTTTTCTTTTTATTTCAGCATCTTAGCCAGTATTCTTTACAAAAAAAATTTATGAGTGATTTAATATTGATTTACAGAATTATAAGATAATAGGGGTATAATCCCACATCTTTCCCACCACCTGAGTTCTTTGTCCCCATTTTCTCCACTGGAAACTGCATTACTTCTCCCAAGATTATAGATATGGGTTGACTATTACTTCTATAGCTATCTATCTATATTTACATATATTAGCTCATTTTTTCCTATGGTCTTGCCTTCTATTCCTTTCAAAGTCACATCTACTACTTCTTAATGTCTTCCCTCCCCAACACACATTTCACCCCCTTTTTTCTCTCTGGGTCCTCATGGAATTTGAGTTCAAGACCCTCTGGTCATCTTCCCCTAACATATCCCTCTGGGAGTGTGGACCAAAATTCTTTATGAGGTGCAGAAGGCAGAAGGTCTGGCTTTTGTAATCGCTTCTCTTCTAGACATGGGTGTTGGCAGGTTGATCCATACCCTAGCCTGTTTCTATCTTTCCCTAGTGGGGTAGGGCTATGGAGAGGTGAGGTTCTGGGACACATTGGTGAAGTCATCTGCCCAGGGAATTCAGAATGAAATAATAGTAGCATCCACAACTTGGTGGCTTAAGTATAGTAAGATATAAAGCAGGACAAAATGTTTAATGAAGAGTAACTACAAAGTAGGAAAAGAGTAGATTTAAATAGGGATTTTATGGTGGGTAGAAGCTAGGAAGTCTATTTTAGGTATGTTCCTAGGGGTCCATGACTGTGGTAAGTTTTTGCTGGAGCTTGATAGATAACCTGCAGGTGGACTAAAATTATTGTTTGGGGAGGTGGTGTTAGAGCTGAGAATAGGACTCTCAGGGCAGAGAGTAGTTTCCAAACTTGAAGAAAATATATAAAAATAATTATTTATTTACCATGTCAATTTGATCTGGAGTCCACATCTATTCATATTTAGCACAGGAGCCTGTATAACCTCTGAATTCCTGTCAATCTGTGTCTGAAGTCCATGGTCACAGCGAGGAACATTCCAGGCTGCACTCATTTCAGGACCAGTTTCCTCAAGTAACAGAGTAGGATAACCCAGTTTCTCTTCTAAGAGTAGGGAAGTCCTTGGCATTATTAGTTCAAAGTGAGGATACAGTCCTGAAGAAGTCCACAAGACGGCTTATGATGATATTCCTGATGGAAGTGACAAGTGATGGTGGAGAGAGGGATCTATTAGAATTCTAGGCCCATTGAGTCTGTGAAGGAATCCAAGGATACCCTGACTAGAGCCTTAGGTGATGGAGTAGCTCAGCAGTGATAAAGAAGGCCATTACTAAGTGAGCCAGTCTCTTGCTCTTTTCTAGCTTTTGTAGTCCCTTCTTTACCTGACAAGCTTAGAGCTTTCTCCTGGTTATTAAAGCACTGAGTATCATTTGTTCTATCAAACCAGTATAAGGTTTATGGGGTTTGGTTTTAAGCCATGGAGGAAATACCCCTAGCATTTTAGTGGGGTCTAATCTAACTTTGAGTTTTACTGTATTTACTTGTTTGGTGATTCTAGTAAGGATTTGCAAAGACAATCGTTGTCCCTTAGTTGGTACGTATTTATTTTTTTTGCCAGTATATTTCTTGACCAACTGTATACAGTGTTTCTTCTAAAGAGTATCTGGGGGTGTGGTCCAGGAGTTGGTGCAGTGGATAAAGCACTGGACTCTCAAGCCTGAGGTCCCAAGTTCAATCCTCTGCGGCACATGTACCAGAGTGATATCTGGTTCTTTCTCTCTCTCCTCCTATCTTTCTCATGAATAAATAAATAAAATTAAAAAAAATGTAAGATTATCTGGGGGTGATAATGCTGATGCTATCAAAAGAGATTAAGAGAAATATCTTTCTTTTGCATAATTAGTTGAATAGATTAAGAGATTGAAGGAAGTGAAGTATGAGGTAGGAGAGTATGGTGTCTAAACCTGTTATAAATATTTGATTAGTCAACTTATAATGCCTTATTTAGGCCTTTCTACTAGATTGCTGAAGTAATTAGTTTTAAAGGCAATCACAGAGGACTATTAAGCACTTTTTATTTTGAGGTATATAGTTATCCCTAATTTATGGGTATAATATACATGTATCCAGTCCCTTAGGCCCTATCTTATATCTGGGATCTGTATATTTCTTAGACAGTATCCTAACTTTAATTTTTACAATGAGAAAGACAAAGGTTTTGAAAAACAAGAGAAAAGAGTTAAGAGCTTCTTCCTATTCCTTTTCTTTCATACCTTCTGTGTTTCATGCTAACACTCAGATTATAACCAAGATTGCCCAAGGACTCACACCACATGTACCTAACATGAAACTTTTTCGTCTACCAGGGTTGCTGTTGGAGCTTTGTGCTTGGATGGCTCCACAATAGTGGTGGCCATTCTTTATACAGGTGATAGACAGGGAGAAAGAGAAGCTATCTCCCTGTAGAAGGGGTTTGGGGGACTGAACCCTAGTCCTTGAGTATGGTAAAGGTGTGCTCTACAAGGTAAGCCAACACCCAGCCCCTATTATGAAACTTTATTTTACAGAACTCAAGACAGTAGTGTACTCTGTACTTTATATGATAAGCTACTACCAAATTACTGAACATTTTTATATTTGTGATATTACAGTGGATTACAAGATCATAGAATTACAGGGTATAGTTCTATATCACACTCCCCACCAAGATTCTGTTTCCCTACCCTCCCATCTTTCAAAGATAACCATTAAAGTTTTGACAAGTCTTAGAAGCAATTTACTTGCTTTTTCCCCCCTTTCTTTTATTGCAGAGTCTTATGTATCAATTTTATAGATTCCACACATGTGTGAAACTATATGGAAGTTGTCTTTCATCTCTTTATTTATTTTTCTAAAGCACAAGCACCTCCAATCCCATCCACTAGAAAAAGAGAGAGACAGGCTGGGAGTATGCGTTGAACTGCCAATGTCCATGTTCAGCGGGGAAGCAATTACAGAAGCCAGACCTTCCACCTTCTGCACCCCGTAATGATCCTGGGTCTATACTCCCAGTAGGATAAAGAATAGGAAAGCTTTCAAAGGAGAGGATGGGATATGGAGTTCTGGTGGTGGGAATTGTGTGGAGGTGTACCCCTCTTATCTTATGGTTTTGTCAGTGTTTCCTTTTTATAAATAAAAAGTTAAAAAAAAATAGCAAGACCAACCTTTTTCTAGGTGAGTGATGTTTATTTCATATTTATTCCTTTTTGTAAAGATAGAAAAGAGTTAGAATATGAAAGCAAAGTGTAAAACCCATGGTTCTCTTCAGATCCCTCCTTTACTATAAACTCATTTGTTAAATTGTCAAACTTTGTAAAAACAAAAACAATGGCTTAAGCTCAGTGTTATGTTCTGAAAATAATCTAAAAGGTTAACTCGGTACAGCAGAAAGAACCATTACTTCTTAACAAAAGCATGGATTTTATTTTTTTCCCTTTTACATGATGCAGTTCCATTCCTTCCACTGGCTCAATTGTCCTTCAGATAATGGGAAAGAGTAGCTTGCAGATACCAAGCACTTGGTTGAAAAAATTTTAAAATCCTATCATCTTGATTTTTTTGTATCTTGATGCAAAGCATCTAATTCAGATATATCTAGATGACAGGGGTCAGTTTTTTTTCTTTTATTTAATTTGTAGGATGTGTGTGTGTATGTGTATGCATATGCGTATTTCCTTATGTTAAAAATCATGGATTAGTAAATAAGGGGTGCTGTTGGTCTTGGGATGGCTTTCTGCACACTTGGTGAATCTAGTGTTCTTTTCTATTGTATGATTTCTATTGTACACTCTGCCAGTTATAAATCTCTGCTGTATAGTATGCTTGCCTCGGAATACTGGGAGTTAACACAGGTCATGAGTGAAATCCAAAAGTCCTGGCTATGCATGGAGTGCTTTTACACTGATTACTCAATTCCCTAGAGGGCTACCATTCTTTGTCATTGATAATTTCTGTGCCAGGTTACCCTTAGAGCAGTCCATAATAAGCTACCCAGCTCAAATTGCTGGTTCTTTTCTTTAAGGGGTAATGTTGAATTTTCAAATGAATTGGATAGGCAAACAGGGAAATTTTTTTCATTTTGCAATTCACCTAGTGGCTGTCTTCCAAAATTTGCATTTTTTTTTAAATAAATGTTATTACTGACTTGGTAAGCAGCCATTTCCATAGGCACTTACTGTCACTGGAATGGTATAAAGGAGAATTCACTTTGCCTAATATTACTTAAGTCTTCCAGAGCCCTGCTGCAATCACAGGGTGACAAAACTTCTTTCATTTGATAAAAGGCTCTGTGATCAAATACCATCCTCTTTAATTCCATAACCATGTGTAGAGATGATTGCAGAAAGGGAGAGTAAATAGTAAACCAAGCAGGTCATGGCAAAAAGGCAGGCATTTCGCTGTTGCTTATCTGCACTTTTACTTTATGCTGCCCAACACTTATCCATCCAGAACCTAGTCTAGCACCCAATAAATATTCTTTTGACTGACTGACAAGAGAAACTAAAGTCATAAAAAATATCAAAGCACAACTTCAATTTTCTCATTCAACTGGAAGCTATAGGACTTATAAGCTCCTTTGAGATGCTCTGATAGGTGAGCTTGATTTCTGTAGAATGCCATTATTGGGAAACAAGAATGGCATAAATTGAATCTACCGGGTAAGGAAATTGCCTTGTAGTCTCTTCACAAAGTTGGAGATGCAGGAAGGCTTGGTACAAGGCTGGAGTTCTGCTGAGTGAAAAGAGCTCTTGTTTGCCACTCTCCGTGCCTTGGGCTCCATGTAGTCAAGTTTTAGGAGATTGCTCTGAATCAATTCAATAAAAAATGCTCATAAAGAAACTTTTTTTCTTGGCAGGATGCTTGTCTTGAAAAGTAATATAGAACATTGCTAACACTTCAGACAGGGAAGATAGAAATAGGCCAGAAGGAAAAAATAAAAATGAAATTGTCCTGCTCTTTCTTTTTATTTGTTTTTAATTTTTTTAAAATTTTACTTATAAAAAGGAAACACTGACTAAACCATAGGATAAGAGGGATACAACGCCACACAATTCCCACCACCAGAACTCCTTTTCCTTTTTTTTTTTTTTTTTTTTGCCTCCAGGGTTATTGCTGGGGTTGGTGCTGCACCACGCTATTTTTTCCCTTTCTGTTGCCCTTGTTGTTTTATTGTTATGGTTATTATTGTTGTTGTTATTGATGTCGTTGTTGTTGGATAGGACAGAGAGAAATGGGGAAAGGAGTGGAAGACAGGGGAGAGAAAGATAGACACTTGCAGACCAACATCACTGCTTGTAAGGCGACCCCCCTGCAGGTGGGGAGCAGGGGGCTTGAACTGGTCCTTGTGCTTTGCACCAGGCGCTTTTAACCCACTGCGCTATCAGTCAACTCCCCCCCCCCCATTTTTTGATCTTTTAAGCAGTATTTTAAATAGTTCTTGGAAAGTGAACAAATTTGCTCTGTATTGTGGAGTTATTATCTGTGCCAGGATTTCCATCATTCCTCTGGAAGTGGTGATCAATGTAACTAATAAGCAGGAAATGACTAGACCGAGTCCATATGGAAGACAGCTATCCCACAGTAGTTCAGTGATGCCCAAATTAGGAGGAATGTTGGTCCTAGTAAAACAGTAGTTTCTCCATTAGCTCTGAGTTATCTCAAGTGAGACAACATTTAAGGGTAAAGAAGTGAGGCCATAATAAAGTGAACCAAGTGAGTGAAGAAAGGAGGAACCATAAGTATATAAGCAGATGAGAATTTTTTAATAATTTGTATAATTTTTTTACATCTTTTAGGGTTGTATAGATCATTTGCTAGGTAGTCATGGGCTTTGCCATGTGTGCAGTTCATGTTTGAACCCCAACACCATATGAAAATGCCATAGTACTGGTGAAAGCTCAATTGCTGTGGCATCTCTCCCTCTCTCTATATATCTGTTGTCTATCTTAATAAAAAAATGTCAGCTCTGGAGCAGTGATATCATGCCTGTAGGGAATCCTGTCACTGAAAATAAATTTTTAGAGTGAAGTTCAGAGGAAGGTACAGATATTTCCTTTAGAACAATGTCCTCACGCAAGCTGGGTTCACTCATCAAAATCTCCCATCATAATGGTTCTTTTTTTTTTTTTTTGCCTCCAAGGCCATTGTTAATTGAACTAGACTCTTGCCCTCATCTAGTTTTTGCAGTCCCTTCCTTATCTGATAAGCTTAGACTTTCTCCCAGCTGTTAAAGCACTGATTGTCACTTGTATCCAAACCAGTATTAATTAGGTTTATGGGATTTGACTCCAATTTAGGGAGGAAACAGACCTAGGATTTTAGTGGGGTCTTACTTATCTTCCAATTTTTCCTGAATTTACTTGTTTAATGATTGCAATAAAGGTTGGTATAGGGACTATAATCATCCTTTACTTGATATATAGTTTTAGCCAGTATATTTCTTGGTAAGTTGTATAGTGTTTCTTCTAAAGCATATCAAGGGGGTAACAATAATGTTGATTCTATGTCAGAAGAGATTAAAAGATGGAAGAATATATCTTATTACCTTTTGTGTAGTTAATTGAGTTGATAGAGTTATTGAGGGAAGTGAAGTAGGGTAGGAGAGGAGGGTGTCTAGGCCTAAGTAGTAAACATATGATTAGAGAAATTATGGTGCCTTTAGGCAACTCTGCTAGATTTCCAGACTTGTTAGGTCTAAATCTAATCAAGGAGGGATATTAAGCACTTTCATTTTGAGGTATATAATTGTCCCTTACTTATGAATACATGTATGCATGTACCTAGTACATTAAGCTCTATCTAGTATTTGTAACTGTGGTAGAAAACGTGAACTGGAACTAGGTAATCCCATGTCCTAAACAGAAGTTCTTTATGTAGAGAGCAATCATATCTGTTGATCCTATCTGATTTCTTAAAGTCTACTCTAAAAGGGTCTCCTCCAACACTTGCCAGTGGATGTTCCCCTGTATTGTGCAGTTACTTACCTTTATTCTTTTTTTTTTAGAAGCAGAGAATGGAGAGAGAGAGAGAGAGAGAGAGAGAGAGAGAGAGAGAGGGACCACAGCACCAAAGTTTTCTACAATACATTGAGAGAAGGGCTTGAACCTGCATTGAGCACATGACAAAACAGCACACTAGCCAAGTGAGCTATTTGTGTTTGTGTATTAAGGTCTCTATTAGACTGAGCTGTCAGGGTATCCTTGCCGTTATCTTTCTTCTTGAAGACTATGATTTATAGCACCTAATAGACCTTTAGTATGTGCTCAATTCATGAATTTCTTTTGTTGCATTTTTTTTTTTACTTAAAGCATGTTATTTTTTAAGTAAAGCTAAAATTTGAGAATATACTTTTTTTTTTATTTAAATTTTTAATTTAAGAAAGGATTAGTGAACAAAGCAAAGAGATCACCACAGTGAGTGAATTCATGGCCTTTTAAATAACAAGACCTTGAAAAAGGGATGTAATGGAAAATTCCCCTTGAATTTCCTGATATCAAACTATTTTCAAAATATTTAAATCAAATTTTACCATAGGCATCCAGTTCATCCTTATTATTTATTTAATAGATAGAGATAGAGAGAAACTGAGGAGGGGGCTAGAGAGGGAAAGACAGAACCGCAGCTCTACTTCACCACCTGTAAAGCTTTCTTCCTGCAAGTGGGGACCAAGGGCTTGAACCTGGGTCCATATATACTATAATGTGTGTGCTTAACTAGGTGTGCCACACCCTGGCCCACAATTCATTCTTCTTTCGAGTAATATGTTTATCTTAGGAGTGCCGGGGCACTATATATGCACAATTTCAACATTCCCAGATCAATATTTTCATTTTTATTTTAGATGTATATATACTTATCTAGCAAGAGACCACAGAACTGGGGTTTTTGTCTAGGGCATGACACTCACATTTGGTGCTGGGGTTTCAACCCTCTGCATGTATGTGACAAAGCACACAGTCAGGTGACCTATCTTCTGGACCTCTTCTTACCTTTTATGCAGTGGAACACAAATCTCTTACTTGCAAATTATGTTGTTCTCAAAACTGGGTAAATCATTAACTGGATAGTTACTAACAAAACCCTTGTTTTGTTTTCAGATTTAGTAATGCAAAAAGATCCTTGGGGAGACTAGCAAAGTAGCAGAAAGAATCCATCAATGAGAACACAGTTGAATGTGCTTTTCTAATGGTGGCCTATTTGGTATAGCTACTTCTGTGTTGATGAGAATGCAATCAAGTGTCTTCCAAAGCATTTTGTTAGTTCTGGATGAACTATACAAGCCATAATTTTTATTGTCACAACTTTGAGTACTTTCCCCAAAGCTGGAGGTATTTCATTTTAATCTTGAAATATTTTAATTAAAAAACATTCTTCAACAGGCTAGAATTTCTCCTGATTGAACACTCTTAACATGCAACATAGAAGTGCAATGTGCCTTACTGGATAATTATTTAAATGAGGTGTTGAATACTTGAGTTGAACAGACATCTTAATTGGCAAAATAGATGTATCCATATTTTTCATTTAAATACTTAATAATACATCTATTCAAAAATTTAGAAAGACTACTATTTAAGAAGGTCAATGACATCTCTACATTGTTCATTTGCTGGCATGCTAAAGTTACTTTCTTAATTTCTTCTACTCATGTCATTCTCATGGGTTTGCACATGAGGAATGGGATTTGCCCCTTGTTGAGAGAATGATTTTAATTTTTAGATACATTGAATGGTGTTTTCTGAGATTCTACCAGTTGGTAAAGCTGATAATAATAATACATTCTAAAATATTTTGTAGGGAAGCATTTAGACATTTTTGTGAGATCGTTTTGTTAGCTGCTTATAGTGAGGAAGGTTTTTACCTTTTCTAAGATAGCTTATGATTTATTTTTCACTTGAAACTATTATTAGAATTATGAAAGGAAAGACATTGATGTCTCTCAATGTTGTTATACCCTACCTAATTGTTGATTTGTTTATTTTCTGCAGTGTTGATTTAAATTCGAAAAGTGGGTGCCTGGTGGTGGTACATCCAGTTGATTCCATACATTACCATGTGCAGGGACCTGAGAGTTCATCTGTAGATAGAAAGCATGAGTAGTGAAGCAGAGCTTAAATTTTCTCTCTCTCTCTCCTCCCCCTCTTAGCTTCTGTCTGTCCTATCAAATAAAAGTAATGAAAAAAGGGGTGGGTGGGACAGGGGGTAGCTGCCTAAGTGGTGGAATTGTTGTATAGACACTGAGCCTCAGAAATAACTTTGGTGGCAATACAACGTGAAAAATAGGGAAGTACAAAGTGAAACATGAACTGGACATGATGTATTGCACCAAAGCAAAGGACACTGGGGTGGTGGGGGGGGGGGAGGGAGAATAGAAATAAAACTTTGGAGGCTTGTTACATCATGAAATTGCATACATATGTCAATGACTGCAGTGTGATGCATTAACCCCTTCAATAAAATAAATAAATAAATAAACATATCTTAAAAAATCATCCCCCCAAGAAGTAAAAAATAAGTAAATAAAAATTGAGATAGTCTAAATTTATATGACTACGACTACAACAGGTTAACACTAGCGTATTTCTAAATTACAAATATTGGTGTAGAGAAGTTCCATGTTTTTTCCTTTTTTATCCAGCAATTCTACAATATAGACTTCTCTTCTTGTCTCCCCACTCTTGAATGACTGAAGAAACTACAGAAAGTGAGTCAAAAGTTCACTGTTTGACAACTGGCCACTTGGTAAAAAGTAGAGGTATAATGGGTTTCCAAGTCTGTGTGCACTAACGCACTGGCCCTGGGAGAAAAATTCAGTAATTTCAGCTGTAGAAGCTCTGTCTTTCTCTGTAAGGATCCTTCAACTGTAGGGTCACAATCACAATTTACTTACTTTCTTTGGTGCACCATGCAGACAAGATTCAATTATTCCATTGAAGAAGCAAACCATTTGGTAAACAAACCATGTGCAAATCCATGTGTTTATCTTTTTTCCACTTAAGCTCCCCTCTACACACCTGAGCACACAATTCCATTATTTTCAAACTCTAAGGATAGGAGGGATTGGGCTAGTTTTAGGACACCATAATAGTTGGCTTAGCATGTTCAAACCCATTACATTAAATATAAATCCCTTCTTAGTTTTAGAAAAGCTAGTCTGGTAAAGGAGATCTTTCCTCTTCTTCATTATACCAAATTTTGTAAAAGATGTTTTTCACATTTTAACTTTCCATGGGTATGTAACATACATAGTGCACACATCCTAGATACTTAGCTTTGTGGATTTTCACAAGATAAGCTCACTCCTAAACAGCACCCAAATGGTTGACTTTGAAAATTATTTGTTCTTTGTTCCCACAGTTATTAAGCTTACTTGGTAATTCAACTCTGTACCTCACAGTGAATTTAGAAGGGCTAGCTAATTATAGCTTTAACTGTAAAACACTTTGACAAAACTTGAAGTAGTTAGAGAGCTGCTTAAATTGATTGTAATGTCACATGGTTTCTACTTAAGTTATTTCACCTGGGAGAATGTCAAACCGTCCTCATTAACAGATCACGAATGAGAGGTGTTTGAAATTCAGTTTAATGGAGACTTATGAATTTTTTAAACTATTGGTGTCATTACCTGAAATATTCCTATTTCAGTTCTTTAAGTTGACTTCCTTCTCTTAACTCTTTATATATGTATATGACTTTTTCTGTAACGATGAGTAATTTTATCTTTGAAAGTAACCTCCATGTATTATATGTTGATCCTATGGTTGACTGTCATGTGTACTCAGCTTCATTCTCTAATATATTTTTTTTCATTACCACCAGGGTTATTGCTAGGGCCTGGTGCCAGCACTACAAATCCACTACTTCTGGAAGTTATTTTTTCCCCTTTTCGTTTCTTTTCTTTTTTATTCTATTTTATTTGACAGGACAGAGAGAAATTGAGAAGGGGGAGGAGAGATGGAGAGGGAGAGAAAAAGATAGCCACCTAAATAGTCTTATGAAGTATCTCCTGTGAAGGTGGGGAGCAGAAACTCAAAATCAGGACCTTGTGCAAGGTAAAGTGTGTGTGCCACTCACTACCTGGCTACCTCACTCTCCATTCTTACTGTCCAGCTGCTGATAATGTTATTATATACAAAACCATATTTCAAATATTCTCCAGGTTTGGGTCACTTTGTAAATCTTTTCTTATTCTAGATCATTTCTAATCTAGAGGAGCAGATTCAGCACTACATGACCATCCACAGAGTTATGGAGTTTCCTCATCAATAGCGTCCCCATGTGTTGCATGTGTTGCCCAGAGGCTCAAACAGTGTTGTATGTTTGGTGAGTTGTGTGCTGGAAGGGTGAGTTATCTCTTGGTCCTGTTTGCTTTTGTTTTATGTGTGCTGGGGGCTGGTTTTTTTTTTTTTTTTTGGTGTGTGTGTGTGTGTTTTCCCTCTACTCCATCCTCTATCTTACCACTTCAACCTTTGTCTTTTTTCTGCTGGTAATCCCTCTACTATGTTCTTTTTGCATATTTTTTCAAGTATAAATCACCTTCTAAGCAATGCTTTAGTCACATTCTATGAGTTATGATATTCTGTACTTTTGTTTTCATCTTAAAATATTTTCTAGGACTGGCAAGTGCACTTCTTTGTTATGGACATGACCCTGGTTCAAGCCTAGTCCCCACCATATTGAAGGAAGATTTGGTGTTATAGTGTCTTTCTCCCTATCAGCAACACATAAATATTGTTACCTGCATACCACTGCTTTTTATTTAAAACCCAAAAATTACATTAGATTAGTCTCATAAGGTAGAGATATAAGGAAATGGAATATTTTTAAAGTTTTTAAAAATAATTTTATTAATTTCAATTGAACATTAGGGTGTATGACATACTTGAAGATAACTTATTAGAGCAGATAGATATATATATTTGATTTCCATATGACTATACAAGGAGATGGGATATTTTAAGACAAAGGTTAAGTTTCCCTCTCATTTGCTCTTGTGAGAGAGCTCTTATGCAAACGTACAATTTCTCTCCCCTTCGCTCTCTCTTAACTTCCAAGATGTGGGCTTTCCTTTATTTTCTGTCTCTTCTTTCTACTTGCCTTAAAGTCAAACCTCACAAAATTTACATCTGCATTGTTGTGTCTGTTTTCCCCTATCTTAGCTGGTCTTGCTTTTGAGATCTGAGCTCTGTCTTTATCACCTGTTGAAGTTGTTCTATCAAGACACAAGCCATACTTACAAATGCCAAATCCTTTCGTTAGCTTGACGCTGTTACTTTTCTGTAGCTTTCTCTCCATTCAGTTATGATCTCTAAAACCTATTCCTTTCCTTGACTATTACATGACTCTCCTGGATTTCATTCTGCTCATCTATGCTTTTCTTCTCAGGATTCCCTAAATCTATTCTCCAGGGCTCCATGCCTCCCCTTGATCATTTCATTCCCCCTTTATGATAACTTCTATTTCTTGAATGATACTGGAATGTGTGTTTTTAAAAAATATATATTTATTTATTCCCTTTTGTTGCCCTTGTTGTTTTATTGTTGTAGTTATTATTGTTGTTGTTGTTGGATAGGACAGAGAGAAATAGAGAGAGGAGGGGAAGACAGAGAGGAACAGAGAAAGATAGACACCTGCAGACCTACTTCACCACTTGTGAAGTGAGCCCCCTGCAGGTGGGGAGCCAGGGGCTCAAACCGGGATCCTTAACATTGGTCCTTGTGCTTTGCGCCGCATGCGCTTAACCCCTGTGCTATCACCCAACTCCCGGAATGTGTCATTTTATCCTACCTTGTCTCCTGAGCTTCAAATCTTTATACCAGTGGTATGTTTCCATCTGTTAAACTCATCTAAGTTATCTTCACTGTTGCCATTCTTTGCATTTGGCCTCTTCCATGAGACCACTTAGTTCAGAGCCTTGAATAACACCATTCTCTATGCTGTTACCATAGGTCTAATTCACTAACTGTAGTCAATAAATCAATATGCTTATTTCTACAAATATCCTGCCATCACATGCGTCTCTTTGTCTTCATACTCACTGCTCTAACCCTGCCTTTTTACTGAGTTGGCTTTTCTGATCCAAGTCACTGAGAGAGGAGATGACAGCCTGCATACAATACGGATGCTGTGGATCAAAGGCTACCCTTCTTTTGAATCCTTGTAATCATTTCCCTTCTGCAAAGGAAGTTCAAACTCTTAACATAGCCTCCAAGATCCTTTGGGACTGACCTCGCTTTCACTTGTTTACTTACCCTTTCCATCATATGTTTTATATTCTGAGGTTGTGCAATTTTGATTGTTAGGGGCATTTGACCCTCCATTAACTCTTGCAATCCTTCACACATGCTGGCATGTAGTTAAAAGGATGATATTGTGTCTTTGGATCAAAATTAATGGAACTGGAAGTGATCATGCTTAGTGATGTAAGGAATGATGTGAAAGACAACTACTGGATGGTTTCACTCATATGTGCAAACACATGAACTAGAAAAAAAAACCAATTCTTCCCTAAGGTTTTGGGAGAATTACAGTGGTTACTCTTGTGGGACACAGAACTTTAGTGCTAGATTTGGTGAGGGACTATACCCTTAATAATTTATGATCTTGTGAATCACAAATAAAACATTCAACAACAATAACAACAACAACAACAACAACAAAAATAGTGAGCAGTAATCTCCGGAAAGGCTTTCTCACTTTCTGCCTGCCTATTGTCAAATGGGCTAAGAAACTGTCTTGCAGCATCTTCCTATACCAGTAAAATTCTTACTCTGTGTTTTGATTGTTTCCTTTTCTGACTTTTCCACTAAGGGCAGGAAATGTATTGTTTCCTCTTTCTTCCCAGGGCTTAACACAATGCCTACATGTACCAGTTCCTCCATTAATGCAATATGAGTAAGTGATAAGTTGACTAGAGAAGTCTGTGGAAAACTTTGGGGTGACTGTGGAGGAGTAGGGAGGAATGAGTGTTTGTGAACTGGGTGGCTTATCAACTCCTCCACAGTCTAGAACTAGATCAAAAGTAATTTAAATAAAAAACGAATAGCGTTTTTTTTTTTTCCTGATCCACCCACATTATCATTTCTCTGATACCTGGAAGACTAAGAACCATATAACTTTCTGTTGCTTGCGTGACTGTGTCAAATGATCTGCAACATGTCAGGCATGATCAGCTGCTCTCTTGGGTCTGACACCCACAGGAATGGATTCCTCTCAACCTCTGTTTTTTTCTCTTTCATTCTCTTGGCATGCATTATACATTTCTGTGAGGTTTTTCATCCTAGAACAATTCCTCTGTGAAGAAAACATGCCCTTCATCTTGTTCTAATCCCCCCCTCCCCCGCCAGTAAACCTCCACAGAGAGAACAAAGATGATGACTTTTAAAAAAATTTAATGAGACACTTAGAGGAATGGCACAGAATAGGGTTTTAATATTACAGTTAAAAGAAAAAAAAAAGAAAGAGGATGATTTTTCTGAATCTTATCTTGAAAATAAATCAAAGTAAAATATTGGGAATCCAAATGTAAATTGTACGACTAACCCCAGTGTCCATTAGGATGAAATCGATGCTATAGAGAGCCCTAACAATTCCACAGAAACAAAGATGTTTGTTCCTTTGAAACAAAGTAAATGCTAGTTATGTTTTTGACCTCATCTGTTTTCCCTTAGAAATACTAATAAAGAATGGAAGGTAAAAATCTCTCTTAATAAGTCTCTTCATTGATATTTTTACATCAAAGTCTAGATCAATTTAATTTACAAGGAAAAGAATATTTATTTTCTGAGATGAAGGAAAATCACTGAGTTAAAATGTAGTTATTGAGTGGCTGTGGGAGCAAACAGTACTGAAGAAATATTGTGGAAATAAATATTTGTAAGCGACCACAATTACAAAAATTCACTTTGCCTGGGTAAGAGAAAACCTCTTAGAATTACAATCTGCTTCCAGCCATCCTCCATCCTTAGTGGATGTTTTCTTAGTAAAATGTCAGAGAAAAGGAATGAAAGGGCACTGATGGCCCCAAATCTTATCAACAGAATTAAGATCTTGTTAACTTTTTTTTCTTCAGTGAACATAGCCATTAGTTGCAGTGACCAGCACCCCAGTCACCTGCTTTGTGACTACTGTTATGTAAAGAAGAAATTAGAAGAGAGCAAAGTGCCAGCAGAGGAGCCCTTATAAATCCAGATCCTCATTGTTAATTTTAACCTTACATTTATCCAAGTTCTACCCCATCAAGAGAAGCTTTCCCTATCTCTCCCTCTAACTCCTTTGACCTTGATTCAGGCTCATAGCCTTCAGCAGTGTCATTTATATCCATTTTTTTCATATTATTGTCGGCTGGTAAATTTTATTCCCTCAGGATATACATCTTAGGAGATGAATTTTCCTCTGAGAGTTGAGAAACAACTGTCTTTTGATACTTCATGAAAGTGGCTCTTTCTTTCTTTCTCTCTTTCTTTCTTTCTTTCTTTCTTTCTTTCTTCTTTTAGGAAGTTATTATACTATTGGTTTGATAGTCCAGACAGTGTCACTTTCTGAAGGGTGAAGTCAATTATTAGAAAAAAGCTTAAAAGTATTTAGATGTTTATGGGAAATTGAGAAAAAAAGAGTTCAAGAAGAAATGTAGGATGGGAATGTGTTAAGAGTTTTGACCAGACAGAACCATTGAAGGTGGGTAGGAGGAATAAGCTCTTGATTCCCATAGAGTATCAGAATGAGGGCCAGAGAGAAAGTTCACTGGATAGGATGTGGATCTTGCCAACCATATGACCTAAGTCCAAGCACCATCACCACTATATCAATGGAGGAAGCTTTGGTGCAATGGTAGGGACTGTGCCACTCTCTGAAGGGAGAGCCTGCTCTGCCACTAGAGGAAGACTGGTCCTGAAATGAGTGCAGCCTGGAATGTTCCTAGCTGTGACCATGCACTTAGCTCAAACTGACAGGGCTCAGAGGTTACACAGGTTTCAGTCCTCCTTATTCCAAAGCATGTGCTCTGGATCATAGAACCATAGCTGAAAGCAGGACATCATGGGTGGCAAAACTGGGGAAGTGAAGAGATTCGATTTGCTTACATATTCTCATGGAGAATGTTCAACAGCTGCAGAGCCTTTGCACATACACACATATAAGCTGATAGCTAGAAAATTTCAACTTAAAAATAATTTGGTTGCAAAGAGGATTTCTACTTTAATTTTTATCTAAAGTAATACCAATACATAACTTTACATATATTCAAAGGACTTCATATCTCATAGTGATAAGAAAGACATGGGCAAATAGGGAGATTTTATCATTACTTTTTCACGTTAACTTCTTTGAGATCATATTTTATTTCTACAGGGAACTTCCGCTTCCTGAAAAAAGTATGGCCTAGTAGTTTTAATTTTGAAAGTCTTAAATATTTTTCAGAAATGTGTGTAAACTGCAATTTAATTTTTAAAATATATTTTATTTATTTTGGGTACAGAGAGAAGTCGAGAGGAAAAGGGCAAAAGGAGAAAGAGAAACAGCTGTAACACCACTTATGAGGCTCTGAACCCGGGTCCTTACGCATTGTAGTGTGTGTGTTCAAACAGGTGTGCCACCAGCCGATCCCTAAAACTTAATTTTTTGACCAAGGATGCTATGTATTTACAGGGGTTTTTTGGGGGGGAGGGGGGTTTGAGTTATTTACAATTATTATTAGTACACAAGTAGTTCTCAATGTCATTGTGTGAGAGAACTTAATAGTATAAAAATAAAATTACCTAAAAACTGCATCATGAGCTGGGTGGTAGTAAGCCTAGTTGAGTGCACATATCATCCTCAAGAACCCATACTGAAGCCCCCAAATTCCACCTTCTGGGTGGTAAGCTTCATGAGTAGTGACGTAGTACTATAGGTCTCTCTCTATGTCTACTGTGGGCCTGACATATGCAGTGCCAGGAATGAAACTAGGGACTAAATGCATGCAGTACTGACTTCTGTCTTCTGAACCACTTCCCTAACTTTACAGTGTTTTTTTCCCCCCCTAACTTTACAGTTTTACACTATAGTAGGTCTCTCTCTCTCTCTCTCAATAAATATTTTCTCAGAGTCCACAGGCAGAGCCACTACACCAGCCTAGCAGTCTAACAAATATTTTCTTTATTAATTTTCAGTGAAAGAGTTATAGATAAATACCAGAGCACTGCTCAGCTCTGGCTTATGGTGGTGCTTATGGTAGACATTGGAGCACTGTGCAATCTCCTCAGCCTAGTAAGAAGTCTTTTAAAAATCATTCTATTGGGGGGGGGGCGGGGGTTAATGGCTTATAGTACAGTTGTTGACACATGGATACAACCTCTCATTTCTCTCATTGCAAAATGATCCCAACCCCATTTTATTCTATGCAAAAATACATTATGAGTTTCCCAGCAACCTACTACGTCCTTTGGTGAGTATACTTTTATTCATTTTTTTTCAGGTGAAGAAAGGAAGATGCCTAGAAAAAAGAGAGCCATGGATCCCACACTTAGGTAAAAAGCCCACATAGACTCTGAGGTAGGATGGGAAGAGAATGGGTGAAGGGGGCTTTCGGGTCCTGGTGTACGATCATGGAAAAGGATTGGGAGTGGAAGTGTTTTGCAGACAGTTATCATGGAGAAATGAGAAATTGTACCCATGAAGAAACAACTACTGTAATCCATTGCCTGACCTTCCCCCCCACACACACACACAATAAAAGTTATTTGAGGGGGGAAAAAAGTCCACATAGGGAGTCCTGGCGGTAGCACAGTGCGTTAAGAGCACTTGGTGCAAAGCACAAGAACCTGTGTAGGGATCCTGGTTTGAGCCTCTGGCTCCCCACCTGCAAGGAGGTTGCTTCACAAGCCTTGAAGCAAGTCTGTAGGTATCTACCTTTCTCTCCCCTTCTCTGTCTTCCCTTCCTCTCTCAATTTCTCTCTGTCCTATCCAACAATGACAGAAATGACAACAAAAATAATAATAACAACAAAAACGATAAACAACAGGGGCAACAAAAAGGGGAAAAAAGGGTCAGCAGGAGCAGTGGATTCGTAGTGCAACCCCAGCAATAAACTTGGAGGAAAACAAACAAACAAACAAAAGCAACAAAGTCCACATAGTTGCTGCAGACTTCGGAAATGATTATTATAATACTACCCATATTGATTATGAAAACAGTTGAAATAATGCATGATGGATATTAATGAAAGAGTTAATTAACTAACAAAAAATCTCTGAAGGATGGCATGAACAAAGGTGGGAACAGGAAATAGAGAAAATAATGAGGAAGAAGGCATCCCCAGTCAAGCATGGACACAAGGAAGTGAAATGAAAAATCCATAGGCATGAGAATGAGAGAAACCATGGTTGGTTGGTGGACTCTTCTGCACTCCAGTATCCCAAGTAGTGGGTTCTAATTATAGCCGACCTGCTCTCACCCTTATTGTCAGCACCTTGGTGGACTCTGTAGTCAATCTGTGCCGGGGGCCAAAGCCTTAGCTAAGTCTCTCATATAGCTGGTGAGAGGACATTCCGACCATGACCATTGGAACTGAGATTACTATCTAGCTGTTTGGAAAGTCGCTCACCCACCTCCCTCCCCCACTACCTTAGCAGAACTTCCTCATTGTTTGTGCTTATATTGCGGCTGCAAAATAAAATTTTCAGAGCTTGATCAGACCTCCTGTCTTGCTCTCGTTCTTTGTGTCTCTTGTTCCCTCCATTCTCTCGCCCCCTAACCTAGGTCTCCGTTCATAGACCCTGCAGGCCGGGGCAAATCTGCTTGTGTCATGCCCAGTTCGAAACTGATAAAAGCTGGGTACTGCAGTACAAGTTTTTGCAGGTCTGGTAGGGATCAACCTGTAACCCACTAAGGTAAAATAAATGTAATTCCCTGCCCTCCCTGTGGTCTCAGTTCTTGTTCTTTGGCTACCATTTGAATTATAATACTAGAGAGCAATATTATAGAATATTTTTTATAATAGAAGAAGTAAAATTACACTAAAAAAGTTACCTCATGTTTTGTCTATAACTGGCTTCTCTGTTATAAATTGAGCATTGATTCACCCTCATAAACACAAAATTTAGGACCCAGTAATTCTGTCCTGTGTGTATTGGATGGGTTAATTATTTTCCAGCATTATAATAAAATAGGAACTAAGATTAGGATTGCAATGAGATATTTATAAGATAGGTCAAGATCAGAAAATTGAAAGTGTACAATTTGGAAGGAGAGAGGACTTAAAGTGAAGACTGGATGGGCTGGTTCTGTATCCCTGGTTTCTGTCAGTGGTGCAACTCCAGCCACAGGTGTTTCCTGTTCTTTTCAAATTAGAGGCCTTAGAGCTGGAATAATGCAGTATAGTTATTTTATTTTATTTTACTTTATTTTATTTTTTGCCTCTAGGGTTATTGTTGAGGCTTGGAGCCTGCTAATTATTCCTGGAGGAGAAAAACAAATACTGGATGGCCAATCATATGCAAGATTTTAGAGTCAATGCAAGAGAAAAGGCAGGGTGAAACATTAATAAACTGTGGTATTTTTCAGTAGACCTGAGGATATTGAAGAAGGAAGGTAGTGTCCTGTGGTAGAGGGAGATGGCACTCTGATGGTAGGTGAGGTACGCTGGCACATATATCAGGGAGATGTGAAATTACACCCCTGAAACAATAGTTGTATATAATAACATTTTCTCAAAAACAAAAATTACAAAACTACAGCAAAACAAAACCAACAATTCCCGCTGTTAAGATTAAGCTCTTCTGGTGGGAAAACATTAAGTTGATGTTTAAATATTTTTGAATAAACATAGCATTTTTTTAATTGATTAATTTATTTTGCATTTGAATTAAAAGCAGTTCATTAAATGCCTGATTTTGAATACATTTAAAACTAAGTCTGAGGGAGTCAGGCAGTAGCGCCATGGGTTAAATGCAGGTGGCGCAAAGTGAAAGGACCTGCATAAGGTTCCCTACCTACAAGGACCTGCCTGGCTCCCTACCTACAGGGGAGTCACTTCACAAGAAAGAGGTGAAGCAGGTCTGCAGGTGTCTATCTTTTTCTTCTTCTCTGTCTTCCCCTCCTTTCTCCATTTCTCTTTGTCCTATCCAACAATAATGACGACATCAATAATAACAATAATAACTACAACAATAAAAAATAACAAGGACAACAAGAGGAAATAAATATTTTAAAAAACTAAGTCAGAATTTTTAGTTCTGCTTTTTTTTTTTGTCTGTCACTGCTGTGGCTTCACAACTCTAGAGTGACTTTTTCAAATACATATCGAGAGACAGGGAGAGAAGGAAAGACATGATAGCACTAAAAACTCAATGCTGAGGGCACCAGGCAATAGGTAGCACAGCAGGTTAAGTGCACATGGCACAAAGCACAAAGACTTGCATGAGGATCCTGGTTGGAGCACCGGGCTCCCCACCTGCAGGGCGGTCACCTCACAAGTGGTGAAGCAGGTCTGCAGATGTCCATCCTCTTTTCCTCTCCTCTCTTGATTTCTCTCTGTCCTATCCAATGACAACGACAGCAATAATAGCAAAGATAAACAACAAAGGCAACAAAAGGGAAAAAATAGCCTCCAGGAGCAGTGGATTTGTAGTGCAGGCACTCAGCCCCAACAATAACCCTGGAGGTAAAACAAACAAACAAGCAAAAAAAAAAAAAAAAAAGGGAGTCAGGCTATAGCACAACAGGTTATGCGCACGTGGCACAAAGCACAAGGACCAGGGTAAGAATCCCAGTTCGAGCCCCCAGCTCCCCCCCTGCAGTGGAGTTGCTTCGCAAGCAGTGGAGCAGGTCTGCAGGTGTCTACCTTTCTCTCCCCCCTTTGTCTTCCCCTCCTCTCTCCATTTCTCTCTGTCCTATCCAACAATGAATGACATCAATAACAACAACAATAACTACAACAATGAAAAACAACAAAGGCAACAAAAAGGGGGAAATAAAAAACAAACAAAACAAAACTCAATGCTGCGGGGTAGATAGCATAATAGTTATGCAAAGAGACCTCATGCCTGAGGCTCCAAAGTCCCAGGTTCAGTCCCCCACACCACCATATACCAGAGCTGAGCAGTGCTCTTGTAAAAAAAAAAATCCCCCCAAAACTCAATGCTATGGGAGCTTGGCTCAGACCAAGTCCTCATGCAAGGATGGCAAAGCAGGTAAACTATCTTGTCTGCCGTAAGTGCTGTTTTTTAACTACATGTATTCATCAGAATTGCAAAACTTGTCCATTCATAGAAATCCTGTTTGAGCTTAGAAAACTATAACTCTAAAATATCTGTATTTGTCTCACTATTAACACACATCTCTATGAGAAGAAAAGCAAATGCAGTCTCAATCATAAAAATGTCCCTTTTAAACAATTTAAATGAGAAGTCAAAAAATCTTCTGAAACAGTCTTCTCATATTACAATAAACACTAGAGCCTGTTCCTTGTTGATGTCCACCAGGTTACACTACGAGTAGATAATCTAGGCTCTTAATTCATAAAACAAAGTAAAAAAAAAAGTGGAGAGAACACTTCTATTTTGGCTTTGACTTTTCATTATTTTAACAACTTTTTTCTTTCTCTCCCTAGATAGATACATTAGCATTTGCTACCTAAATGGTACTTCCTTTGTGACTTTGCAGCTGTCATTTTTATGCATTCATCAGCCCTAAGTGCTCTTTTGTGTATTTCTGGAAAGCTATTCATCTGTTTAAGCTAAACAAATAGAGCCGTTTAAGCTGTTAAAATACAGTACCACAGTTGTTTGTTTTTGCATCTTCAAGTTGCATCTAAATGAAAGGTTCTGGCTAATTGGTTCTAGGAATAGTATCAAAAGCAGTCCAAGAAAATTGTTCCTGGTAATTAAGTGGAATGCACTTCTGGTGCTCTCACAGGCCACACACAGAAGGGCATCCTGTCTTTCCCTGTGGCTGCTTGTGCTTATCACAAGCAGTTTAGTGGTGGTGGGCTGGCATGTTGGGAAGGGCAGGAAAAAAGATAAAACTGGGAACAGTGTGTGCAGACCAGTGCTGAGGGAGGGAAAAGGCACTGCAATTGAGGTAGAGGAGTCAGGACAGCACTGGTTGTGTCAGCCAGTGACCAGTGTAGTTTCACTCTCATACCCAATCTTGCTACTCCCATGTACCTTTGAATAGGTGTCCCTTAAGTGAAGTTGGGCAGACTGTAGATTTGGTTCTGGCTTGGACTGTTCTCTTGGCCTTGTACACTCAAGCTAGCTGCTTTGTGACCCCCTCCTCCAACCCCCAATACCTCCCTCCCACCCACTCCCCCATCTTCACTTGAGTCTGGGCTCTAGAAGGGAGAGGAGTTGCATGCCCTCAAGTTTTGTATTGCCACCCTGCCAGGTTCCCAACACCTTTGAAGGTGTTTTTGCTCTCTGTAAATATTCGTATTTTGGTAGGAGTACAGCGTTAAATAACAAGCCAGCAAGCAAGAAACAAGAGAGAAAATGGAAAAGGTTTTTCCTTTCTTTCTTTCTTCCTTTCTTTCTTTCTTTCTTTCTTTCTTTCTTTCTTTCTTTCTTTCTTTCTTTCTTTCTTTCTCTCTTTCTCTCTTTCTCCTTTTGGTCTGCTTTTGAGTAAGAGACTTCACATTTTCATTATGAACATGGCCCTGTAAAAATGAACTGGCCACAAGTGTGGGTCTTAGACCACTTCCCAAAGTAACACAACCCAACCCAACCCACACCATGCCACTCACTTGTGTACAGACTATTGTATTTACTGTGGACTGTAAAACATTAATCCCCCAATAAAGAAATTAAAAAAACAAAGAGGTTAGATTTAAAGTTTCTCCAGTCAGTAAGGGAAAATAAGGGAATTATCTAGGTGTTTATTAAGTGAATGTGATAAACTGAATGAGGGTAAGAACCTTGAGGAGCAAGGTGGCATTGAAAAAAATTTGGGTTTCAGTTCTCCAGTGTTAACAGCTTGAATGTAGCCAAGAATGAGACTGAGGCCAAGTGGAGGGTAGGGAGTTATGTTTCTTGTCAACAGGTTTCAGGTTGATTCGTACCAGGCCTGAGCCATCTTATGCCTTAGTGACCAGCTTTTAGCCTATTCAGACTGGGTGCCTTGCTAGCTGATGGGCTACAGACAGAATAGGTGAGAGCAGATTGGCTACAGTCTGCCAAGGTGCATGGATAGAATCCACTAAGGTTTCACTGAGGCACTGGATTGCCAAAGTGAGAGTCCACCAATTGCAGTGGTTTTCTCTCCACCCCCTTCATTCTTTGCCAGCAGTTTTTTCACATCACTGGAGTAAGGGACCTTAGTTTCTTTTACAAGTTAACAGATATAGAGTTTGTACTTTGAAGTCAGGTGGTCTTAGTTCAAATTATGCCATTGATTAATAATACAGTCACGACACACTTTTGCATAGAAAAACATAAGAAATGACGTCATGACTTTTCTAGCATCCCAATATTTGTGAAGATGATGGTCACTGGTTATAATGGTAAAATCTGGAAGTAGTCGACATGCTCATCAACTGGGAGTTGGTTAAGTATATAACAATACATGCTAAGAGATATAAGTAAGGACTGGGCCAGGGAGGTAGGTGACTCAGCAGGTAATATACATTCCTTATTATGTATAAAGTCCTGTCACCACTTTGGACCACTCACAACTTCACCAATGGAAATGCATGGACAGTAGAGGTGTACTTTGTTTTTTTTCTCTCTCTTCTTCCCTAATCCTCTCCTCTCCCTAGCTTTTTTCTCTCTCTTTCTATCTTTCTTTCTCTCTCTCTCAAAAAATGGACTCGGAAGTGACTCAGTGATATTATGCATGCACATTATCCTGGTTCATTCCCTGACACAGTAAAAAAAAAGGAATATATAAAAATTATATAATAAATATCACATATTTATGCATGTGAAATATATATGTGACAATATTCATATGATGAACAATTACTAAAATAATGAAATGATTAAATTATAGATTTATGCTGAGAATTTAGAAAGTGGGCAGGGGAGATAGCATAATGTTATAGAAAAGACTTTCATGCCTGGGCTCTGAGGTCCTGGTTCACTCCCCTGAACTATCATAAACAAGAGCTGAGCAGTGCTCTGGTCTTTTTCTTCCTCCTTTCTTTTGTTTCTTCCTTTGCATCTTATGTTATACACTTACAACTTTTATTGGAGGGAAAAAAAAAACAAGCCCTAATACCAAATTCATTAGGGAAAATGTTTCAATATAAGCCAATACTAAAGCTAATATATGAAAAGCATATTTCACCTTTCTATGTATCTCTTTCATTAAAATAAATAAAATGTTAATAAAGAATCTGGAAAAATATACATGCATATATGGTAATAAGTCTTTAAAGAAACATACAAATTCTCCATAATTAAAATGATAATCAGAACTCCAATTACTGTTTACATTATCTTGGCACTTCTGTTGTCTTCTGACCCCAGTAATGATGTGTGTGTGTGTGTGTGTGTGTGTGTGTGTGTGTGTAAACAACAAAAAAGACAAATCAATGAGGAGGTAGGAACAGGTTACTGAATAGGCCATTTGAGGGACTTTCAGATAAAAATTTTATCTTATTTCTCCTGAATTTCTAGAATTTAATACCAGGTGAATAATAATACACTGAGTAATCAATGACTGACTACTTCATGGCCCCAAGGCAGAGTGGAACTTCTTAGATTTTTAATAAAAGGACTACAGTTGGTTAGACACAAATTTGTAATGAGTACCAGAAAAGAAAAAAAGGATAAAGACTTCTATATGAGAGGAGTGTGTATTAAGATAGTGTAGAATATGGCACATGAAGAGATGAACTTCTTCTAGACCTCTCTCCTCTCTTTAAGGCTGTTCAAGATCTGTTTATTAGTGCTCCCTGGGTGTCTGATTAGAGTCCCAAGCATTTCCTTCTGTTTCCCAAAAGGTTGGAGTAGTGCCCTGCGGGCTTGTCACCATAGGCCTTTACCACTCCTAATCAGCCAGATGGCAGCTGCAGGAAATGGCTACTAAAGCAACAATCACAGGGCAGTGTTGACAGAGGAGGTCTTCAATTGAATAGGGAACATGAGGAAGCATATTCCCTGGTGTTTCTGAGCTGGGATATTAGAATTTGCTTTTATCATTTGGGCTTTGTGTACATGCTGGAATTACTTAAATAATAAAGCAACAGCTATTTGAGGACATTAATTTATTAGGCCAAATGGAAAACTGCTTTTAAAAATGTTCTGCTACATTAGAACATCTACTTAGAAACACTGATAACTCATTGCCTCTCTTAATCTACAATTTTTACTGACTCTGTAAGTGGCTCTGGGTGCAAGTGGTGCTATATATTTATTTTTTTAAAATTTTTATATGATACGCTTCATAAAAAGCATACTCTGATGCCAGCAGCAACCTATAAACCTATGCAAATCTTGGAAAAAGGACTGGAGAATTAATCACCACAGACTTTTCTTGCCACTACAGACCTCAACATGCTTTCCTCAACAAAGGGGAATGCACAGTTTAGATGCTTTAA
This sequence comes from Erinaceus europaeus, assembly GCF_950295315.1. Taxonomy (NCBI): domain Eukaryota; kingdom Metazoa; phylum Chordata; class Mammalia; order Eulipotyphla; family Erinaceidae; genus Erinaceus; species Erinaceus europaeus. The sequence continues at coordinate 113,982,675 of NC_080165.1, read as the reverse complement.
TAGAAGGAGAGCAGAATCTAACGCAAATGACAGTAATTCCTTTGAGACACTTGTGAACACCTTATGCTCTGACTGTGGACATCCACCCACAGACCTATTATTAGAATACAGACAATGTCCCATTGAGTACCCTTAATTATTGAAAGGCATGTACCTGCTGCTTAATTTCCTAAGTGTCACTTGTGAATTACACCTAATATTTCATACCAAGAACATATTTTATTATCTGTTTGTTTATCTACCCATCCACTTATCCAGTCAAAAGAAGAAAAGGTGTGATTGTCTAATATGCATTAGGTTTCTTCAGGTGGTACAAATATTCCTTTCTGAAAACCATAGTCTATGGTTTAATGTATTACATTTTTAAATTAAAACAGCATTATGAGACTGGAGAAGGAAGGAAACGTGCCTTGCCATGCAGGTGGCCCAGGTTCAAATGCAGACATAACATGAGAGTGCCAAGGCAACCAGAGAAGCTCCTGTGCCATGGTTGTTCTCTGAATGATGCCAGCCATATATACTCTATCCTGCTAAATTACTTTTCAAACATGAAGGAGACATTAAAATCTTCTCAAACACACAGAAACTGAGAGAATTCATCACTAACAACTCTGCCTTGCAGGAATCACTGAAAGGAGTCATACGTAAAAAGAAGCAAAGGAACTTCAATTTCAAATGAGGTCATCAGTGGTAGAATTGAATCAGGAACATGAACAACAGAAGAAGCCAAATACATAGGAAAGGGGAAGGCAAAATGGAAAGAGCAAAACAACCAATGTTGGTGAACCAAGGCTAATTATCAAAGAACTAGATATTAGACCAGAAATTTTAATACCCCAACCTTTGCCTGACCTTGGGTGGAAACTGGAGGAATAGTGTTGGGTGGGATGAATCATGAAGACAGGGATGAAACCAGATGACTTAACTTGTAGGTGGATCTTGGGAGACAGGATCAGAAAGGGAGAAGACAGGGTAAAATTTGGACTCGGTGTGTGTGTGTGTGTGTGTGTGTGTGTGTGTGTGTGTGTGTGTGATGCTGCACCAAAGCAGGAGACATGGGGGAAGGAATAGGAAATGGGGACATGGCGTGGGATCTGGGGGAAGGTGAGGTCTGAGGTCCTAGGTTGGGGAAGAGAGTATTTTGCAGATACCCATCACTCAGAGCTGGGATATTTCATCCATGTGTAGACAACCATTAACACCCAATAAAATGGAAAGAAAAAGAAAAGGGGTGGGGGAGAGGGGAGGACCAGATGAAATACAGTCTTTTGGTAGTAGGAATGGTGTTTATGTACACTCCTATTAATTTGTAGTCATATAAATCACTATTTAATTAATATGAGGGGAAAATTTGATTGAATGACTCAAACTTTTTAATGCACAGACAAGAGGCTGAGGCTTTGATATTGTTGACTCTTTTAAAACTTAGACCAGAGAGAACAGAAGCAACCAGTGGCACAGCTATGTACAAATAATGTCAAAGGACATAAATTATGGTGATGTTTGCTATGACACCTGCTATCCGATGTCAGGCTCAGAAACAAACAAACAAAAAGCTAGTATAGCCACAGGCCCTTTGGAATATAACTAAAATAGGCCTAACTCTCTACAACTTAACTATCTACAAAATGGAGACCCCCCAACTCTTCCTCTGTACTATTCCAGCCTTTTGGTTCATGATTAGTCAACAACTTGTTTGGCTTTATACGTTAACTCTCTTTTCAGCCACCAGGTTCCAGATGCTAGCATAATGCCAACCAGACTTCCATGGGCAGACGACCTCACCAATGTGTCCTGGAGCTTCACTTCCCCAGAGCCCTTCCCCACTATGGAAAGAGAGAGAGAGGCTGGGAGTATGGATCAACCTGTCAACACCCATGTTCAGGAGGGAAGCAGAAGCCAGACCTTCAATGTTCTGCATCCCACAATGACCTTGGGTGTTGTTTTCGACGGGTTATGTTGTTTTCGCCGTGCTGGCTTCACAGGCGGGTAACAGATGACCAGGGACTCATGGTTGATCTGTAGGCAGTATCTCTTTATTCATGCAGGACGCAGCACAATCTAAGCTGAGCTAAGCTAAACTCAAGGTACTGTAAAACTCACAATGCTGTCTTTATATATATACTTGCCAAGTAGGGTGGAAACAGGATGTGACATAGAGAGGGTGGAGAGAAAAGTGACTGTTGAAAATCAGAGTGTGACAAGGAGAGGATCAGGGTGTGACAAGGAGGGGGCGGAGCAGGCGAGAATCCTATCACTGAACCACCAATGCCCTGGAGGGAGGGTGGTGCTTGTTAACAGTGGTTATGTAAATAGAATAGTGTTAAGCAGGGGGGATTTAAACCAAATGAAACAGAAGGGGTCTCATGCATACCAACACTTGGGTCCATACTCTCAGAGGGTTAAAAAACAGGAAAGCTATCAGGGTAGGGGATGGGATACAGAGTTCTGGTAGTGGGAATTGTGCAAACTTGTACCCCTCTTATCCTATGGTTTTGTCAATGTTTCCTTTTTATAAATAAAAATTAAAAATATTACAAAATTTAAAAAAGAAAGAAAAAGAAAAGGAAAGAGAAGAAGAGAAAAAGTCAGCCCAAAAGTGAGAGGTATGAATACATATGTATGAGGCTCCAATTACACACACACACACACACACACACACACACACGCTATATAATAAAACCCCAGTATTATAGTTAAGTGCTAACTTCTGTTCAAAATATTAAAAATTCTAAATAAGAGCAAAAAATTTAGAAAAGCAGCAATACAAATAAAAATTCCAAGAACCCCTATGGCTTACAAAATAGTAAAAGTTTGTTCCAAGACAGAGAATCTGAGGAATGTTAGTAACTTTGGTAGCCTTTTCTTTATTTCATAAGTGAGAAAAAAAATCACAGCTAGAAAAGAAGACATTCAATGTTGCAGTAAAAGTAAGCCTATAATATTTGCCTTTAAGTTCCTATTCTGATACCATATTCTTTCCCACAGAAAAATGCCTACGACAAATACATACATCACATTGTTAAATAAGAGACCTCAAGACATTGCAAAATGTACCTACAACAACCTGGTGCATGATTGTGGAAAAGCACCTAAGTTGGGGATGGCAATATTTTGCAGAATCCTATCTTGAGAAGATGAGAAATTGTACCCATGTGTTAACAACTAACTAAGCCTTTAACCAATAAAATTATGCTAAAGCCAAAAAAATATAACAGTATTTTATGTCTCTAAATTCAATAGCCAAAATTAATATGACTAAAATAATGTAAAGCTTGTTTGCTTTGTGAAGATATAGACAGAACACTTTGGGAGTCCATTTCTCCCAATAAAACTGCTCAGAAACATTTGAGTACCTTAGTTAGTAATCAAGAGGACTATTATTTGCCTGACCAATAAGCATTCCCTTTATTTCCTCTTTCACAGAACAAATATTTTTTCTGGGTTCTTACCACTCCCTGCCCCTGCGTATATTCTATGCCTTAGAAGGGATAGACATCTTCCCAACTCCAAGGTTGGGGCCCACAGATGTTAGATGTAGTTCTCTTTCTTGCCTATGATTGGTTTAGGGAAAGTCATGTGATTAATTTAGAAATATGAGCTTTTTAAAAAATTGATTTAATAATGACAAGACCGTAGGATAAAGAGGGGATATAATTCCACACAATTGCCATCGCCATTGGAAGCTTTCCTACTCTTTATTCCTCTGGGAGCACATAAGATCATTGTGGGGTGCAGAAGGTGGAAGGTCTGGCTTCCATAATTGCTTCCCCATGGGACATGGGTGTTGGCAGGTCAATCCATACTCCCAGCCTGTTTCTGTTTTTCCCTAGTGGGGCAGGGCTCTGGCGCGGTGGGGTTCCAGGGTACATTGGCGAGGTCATCTGCCCAGGGAAGTTGGTTTGGCATCATGATAGCATCTGCGACTTGGTGGCTGAAAAAGCATTTAGGTATAAAGCAGAACAAACTGTTTAGTAATCAGGAACCTAAAGGTAAGAATAGAGCAGATGAGATTTAGTGCCTTCATTTTGGAAAAAGCTAGTAGGTCTATTTTAGGTATATTCCATGAGGCCCAAAACTTCACCAATTTTTGCCTGAGCCTGACAACCAACATGCAGGTGGGATAATGGTATTTATTGTCTGGGGAGATGGTGTCAGAGTTGGAAATAGGACTAGAAACCTGGATCAGGGAAGAGAGTATCTCCCAAATATGGGAAAAGTATATAAATATTTTAAACTATAAATCCCATTGATTTGATCTGGGGCTCATATTCAGCACAGGAGCCTGTGTAACTGCTGCATCCGTATAGGTATGAGCTCGTATTTTGTAGTCATAGCTAGGAACATTCTAGGCTGCACTCATTGCAGGACCAGTCTTTCTTGAGTGGCAGAGAATGGGGCAGTCCCTACCAATGTTGACCCACATTGAGGGCAAGGTCCTGTAGAGGCCCACAAGAGAGTGCCCTATGTTATACCTGATGGAGATGGCCAGTGGAGGAAGGGATCTGTTAGAAGTCTAGTTCTTTGTGGGAATCCCAGGACTCTCTGACTAGGGCCCCAGATGATGGGTCGGCCTGTGAGTGACCGACAGAGCCATCACTAAAGTATCGCAGTCCCTTGCCCTTATCCAACTTTTGTAGTCCTTACCTTGTCTGACAAGGTTAGCCTTGGAGTAACTGAGGGAAGTGAAATAGGAAGTAGGTGAGGTATCTATGTCTAAGTAGAAACTATTTGATTAGGTACTTTTTTAAAAGGTGAAATCACCATTTTTATTTATTTATTTATTTAATCCCTTTTGTTGCCCTTGTTTTATTGTTGTAGTTGTTGTTGTTATTGATGTCATCATTGTTAGACAGGACAGAGAGAAATGGAGAGAGGAGGGGAAGACAGAGAGGGGAGAGAAAGATAGACACCTACAGACCTGCTTCATTGCTTGTGATGCGACCCCCCTGCAAGTGGAGAGCCAGGGGCTCAAACCCGGATCCTTAAGCAGGTCCTTGCGCTTCACGCCAGGTGCACTTAACCCACTGCGCTACTGCTGGACCCCCTATTAGTAACAATTGTACCAACTAGTGATACTTAACAAAAAATACTTACAAATAGGACCTATATACAATAAGGGCTCTCAACCCTTTATAAAAGTCCCCTTATACGGGAGTCGGGTGGTAGCGCAGTGGGTTAAGTGGGTTAAGTGCACATGGGCCCTCCTCAATTGCTATTGAACAGGCCATGGCCGGTGCGCCACTATGTTCCATCGCTGGGGAGCCAGAGACGACCCGAACTGCCCCTGCGGCTACAGACAGACTATGACCCACATAGTCAACGACTGCCACCTCTCCAGATTTAAAGGAGGTCTCGAAACTTTACATCAGGCTCAACCTGACGCTGTTGACTGGCTACGGAAGAAGGGCAAACGCTAGAAGAAGAAAGTGCACATGGTGCAAAGCGCAAGGCCTGGCAAGGAATCTGGTTCTAGCCTCCGACTCCCCAGTCGCTTCACAAGCGGTGAAGCAGGTCTCTTGACTAGGTACTTTATGGTGTCTTTTTTTTTAGGCCTTTCTACTTGCTTGCTGCACTTATTGAGTCACTGTGAACTATTGTGCACTTTTACATTAAGGTATATTTTCCACCTAACTGATGGATACATGGGCACATATGATGAGCTGTCTTCTAACAGATAAAGGAACAGAGGGAGACTCTAGTCTTTTAAATTTTTAACCAAAATTAGACATCATGAGATGGAGATAGAGTTGACAACAATAGCTTGGCTGTGCAGCTTATGTCCTTACACTGGATTTTTGTAAAATGCTTTAGTATACTTTTTATATTACGCATGAGATATATGAATACTTGCTTTTTGCATTAAGTTAAAAAATCTATGTTAAGGTTGATTTTACTATTAGTTGTTTTTCCCCATTCCTGTTCTTCTGTTCTCATCTTCAAAAGATAACTACCATCATAATTCTGCATGATTCTTTCCAAATCTTTATTTTTTCCCCTTTCTCTCTAATTTTTTTAAATTGGGGGATTAATGGTTTGCAGTTTACAGTAAAATACAATAGTTTGTATATCCACGACTGTGGGAAATTGTAAGGCTGAGGTTGAGCATGGTGTGGACCACCTATGAAAAAATAGGTGCCTGAAAGTACAGCCACCTCGTCAGTCTCCCCCACCTCAGGGTCAAGCAGGGGAGGCTTTCCAGGTTTAGTCCCCCTGTCAGTCTCCCCCTGCCCACATGGGTCCCACATCCTCTCTATGTTAGCACAACAGTTCACTTCCTCATTCTCTAAACTAGCTTGACCATTTACCCAATCTCTCTATCCCCTGCTGTCTTGACTATGTAAGGTATCCCTTAACATTCCTGACCACGTAAGGCTAGGCCATAGTCGCTCTGTTCTCCTCCCTAATCCAACCTATAAAAACTCTTGCTTGCCATGCAATAAATGCACTAGTCATAGGCAAATAGAGTCCTGGGGTGATCCTTGGCTTCCCCTCTTGCCATGATCCACAGGGAAAGAACCCCTAGCTCATACCCCTGCTGCCCTTGATTTGACCTTTTCAGCTCCCTCTTCTGGTGTGCGACAGAGTGGGCCAGCTGACTTGGTTGGATTGAGAAGTGGGGACCTCGTCAGGACCCCGACACATAACACTTCCCAGTTTTCCACAAAGCAACTCAACTCCCACTAAGTCCTCCTGTACCATCATGATCTAGGACCTGAACCCCACCCTTTCCGAATCTTTTACTTTGGTGCAATACACGATCAAATCTTAGTTCTAGGTACTTCATACAGTTATGTGTGCCTCCCCTCCCCACACTGAAGGGACCTGGATAGCACACTCAGGCAGGGACTTACTGCATAGATAATCTTCAGTGTTATATGCAGACATTATACGTATGGCCTCAATACTTGGTAAATTGGTGGCTACAAGTTATCATGTACAGATGGTTCTATTCTCTGCTCCAGATCATGTAGCAAATATTTGGCATGCTCTATTGTGTTTATGTTTCACCCCTCCTGTCTTTATGTGATTCTTCCTCATTAAGATTTAACCTGAGTAAGTAGGTCATTTTCTCTAAGATATCTAGGTAATTATCAAACATATCTAGGTAATTATCAAATTGTGCTATAAACAAAGGCTTACTTTTCTGTCATACTTTTCTTCCACTGATTAGTGTATTTCTTCCTGTTTGGCATCCCTTTCTTCAGTTATTGAAGCTTATAAGCTAGTGATGGGGAAAATAAGTTATTTTATGGCTGACACTCTCAGAAATCAATTTTGGGAGATTAACACTAGGCTATATATTCTAAATCACCCTTGATGCCTGTGTATTGATTTTTGTAGCCTTGTAACAGGGCACTGGGGACAAAAAGGGGATATATTTGTTATGGGGGATTCTAGTATAACTGACCTTCAAAGAGACAGACACACAGAGTTTGTACTCTGTGGCTGTATGTGCCCAGAGACTTTGTCCAGACTAGAACCCTGACTATGTGCCTCAGAGCCCTCTCACTCAGCAGGGGAAGTCTCTAGCTAAAGTTTTGCACAGATAAAACAACCATATGGCTGTAATGCTAAAAGGTGAGGGGGACCATTTCTCCTGAAAACGTATAAGTTAGTTCTTAGATACTTAATTAATGTATTTATCAGACTAGATAAAGGCATTTGCTCTATACTGGTATTATCTGAAGCACTGTATGTGTTTATATATGTGGGGTAG